>NW_027256890.1:12150440-12182940 GCF_029215685.1 Pituophis catenifer annectens
GAAAAAAAAAAGAAAGAAAAGAAAACCAAAATGGCTTCCAGAGACATCGATATTGTGAGACATTATGAAGTTTTCAGAAACAGCCAAGTATGGTCCAGGCTCCAACGAGACACTCGGTGGGAAGGTGGGAGGCCCTGATGGATTAAAAAAATTTTTTTTTACAGGCACTAAGTCCGACAGGACGTCAGTTAAGAGACAGAAAGAGAGAGCGAGCACGGCCATGAACTTGGGGGGACGGAGTGGGGAACAGGGGCCATGTTGGTTTGAGATATTTATTTTTTTCTTTCTTTTCCCCTCCTTGGTTTGCATTTTTGCTCGTGTGGGGTTTTTGTTTTTGTTTTTGTGGGGTTGTTGTTTTTTTTTTTGTTTGTTTTTGGAAAATGGCCAAAGGAATTTAATCTCATCTGTAGTCCTCCTTAGGAAATTCTAATGTCACCAAGTTTCCGAAGCCCATCCGTAAACTCTCCATGTCAAAAGTTTCAATCTCTCGCTCTTGCCTTTCCAACAAAACCTTGATCTTCTCGCTACGTTCCTTCTGCAAGGCAGCCAACTCCTCTTCAATCTGAAAGTGGGGGGGGGGGAGAGAGAGAAGAGGGGGAGAGGGCAGGGGAGAAGAGGAGAAAAGAGAAGATGAGATGATGGGGAGATGATGCCTTCTCCGCATACATACAGACATACGCCCCCCGACTGCACCCCAATTTTAGGTTCCTGGGACTGTGAGAGAGCTGAATTGAAGAGAAGGAGCAGCCGTTGCAATGAAGGAGAATATGGGTATATTCTCAGGGTTGAAAGGAGGGGTCCTTGGGGGGGCTCCCTGAGCTCGGTTACTTTCTTGCAGGCGTTTCATGACCCTAACTAGGTAACATCATCAATGCTAGAAGGGAGTGGAGTTTGGGAGGAGGAGGAGGAGGAGAAAGACGACTGTGGGGTCCTTGGGGGGGCTCTCTGAGCTTGCTTCTTTTCTTGCATTTCATTACCAAAACTAAGTAACATCATCAGTGCTAGAAGGGAGGGAGGTTTGTGAAGGAGGAGAAGGAGGACCGTGGGGTAGTTGGTGCTCTCTAAGCTTGGTTGATTTCTTACAGGCATTTCATTACCAAACTAGGTAACATCATCAGTGCTAGAAAGGAGGGAGGTTTGAGAAGAGAAGGGGGAGGGGGTTAGGGTCGTTGGCTGTTGTTTTCCTTGTGCTGCCCACCCATCACCTCCTAAGTGCTGTATTTTTCAGACTGTAAGACGCACTTTTTTGTCTCCCAAAAGGGAGTGAAAATGTCTGTGCATCTTATAAATCGAATATTGCCGAAGCCCCGCCCACCTGGCAGCCATTTTTTTTTTGGCCTCCACATGCCCTGTTTTCGGGCCTTTTCTCGGCCCTTTTTTGGGGGCTTTTTTTCAATCTCTTTTCGAGGCTTTTTGGCCTGTTTTCAAGGCTCTTTTAGGGCCAAAATAGCATCCAAAACGGCCTCGAAAATGGCCCCCCCAAAGCCCCAAAATGGGCCAAAAAAGGCCTCAAAAATGGGCTGAAAAAGCCTCAAAAATGGTCCCCAAAAACCCCCAAAACGGCCCAAAAAAGCCTTGGAAACAGACCAAAAAAGCCTTGAAAATGGGCCAAAAAAGCCTCGAAAACGGTCCCCCAAAGCCTCGAAAATGGCCCCCAAAAGCGGCCCAAAAAAGCCTTGGAAACAGACCAAAAAAAGCCTTGAAAATGGGCCAAAAAAGCCTCAAAAACGTCCCCAAAAAAGCCTCGAAAATGGGCTGAAAAAAGCCGCAAAAAGGGGGCGCAAAAAGCCCCAAAAATGGGCCGCAAAAAGCCTCGAAAATGGCCCCCCAAAAGCCTCAAAAATGGCCCCCAAAAGCCTCCAAAACGGCCCAAAAAAGCCTTGGAAACAGACCAAAAAAAGCCTTGAAAATGGGCCAAAAAAGTCTCAAGAACGTCCCCAAAAAAGCCTCGAAAATGGGCCCAAAAAAGCCGCAAAAAGGGGGCCCAAAAAGCCCCAAAAATGGGCCGCAAAAAGCCTTGAAAATGGGCTGAAAAAAGCCCCCAAAACTGGCCAAAAAAAAAAAAAAAAAGCCTCAAAAATGGGCCAAAAAAAGCCCCAGAAACAGGCCGAAAAAAGACTGGAAAAGGCCCAAAAAAAGGTAAGCCAAAAACTTTTCGTTGTTGTTGTTTTCCTCTTCTAAATTTAGGTTCGTCTTATAGTCCAAAAAATACGGTCCCCGATAAACTGGTGGTAAATCAGCCCTTCTGCTGATTGACCAGGGAACCGTTTCCCGGGCTTCAAGCATTTCCCCGGGCTGTTTTTGCCCCTGCTCGTCCAACAATCTTAGTCTTAGCTGAAAAACTCAATGGATCCTCTCTCCCGTACCTTTTGCTCCAGATGTGCTCTGCGCAAGGACACCCTCTGCTCCAACTTCTGGAGCTCCCGTTCGTGCTGTGCTTCTGTCTGCATCTTGATTTTGCTCTGGTAGGCGTTGAGCAGTTCCATCTCTTGCTGCAATTGCAGCCTCAAGGCTTGGCATTCCGCTTCCTGAGCCTCGTCTAGCCGCAGCTGCAAAAAAAGACAATTGAGAGAGTCAAGGGAAGTGGCGCTCATTGGTCATCTCCTTTTTTTTTTTTATGACCCCGTAATCCCTTGTGGTGGGGTGGAGTCTGGGGCAACTGAATGGAGCAGAGTGTTTTACTGGCCGGATGCCCTCCCTGTCGCCAATGAGGAGTTATATTCAGCGGATATATTCTCATTGTGCCCAGAGAGAGAAATATCTGCCTCTACCTAGGATCGAACTCACAGCCTCTTGATTGTGAGTTCACATCTAGGCCACCGCAACCCTCGGCTGCTGCAGCGCACTGCTGGCTCATATTTAAGTGATTGTCCACCAGGACTCCCAAGAATCCTGCTACTGAGCCAGTTTCCACCTAATCTGTAAATCTTTGATTTTTCTTGCCTAAGTGTAAAACCTGATTTTTCACCTTAATTCCTTAACACCTACATCATCATCATCATCATCCTACTCATCCTTCAATCTTTGGACTGTGTCATGTTCGTGGCTCTTTCATACGTTCCCCAAATTCCTTTCTATTTTCAGATTTCTAATTTCCTATTCTCACGCCAGTAATGTCCCCCTTCTAACTGGGAGAACTGGAAAGTGAAAAGGTGACGATTTATACACCAAGGGCCGCTCGAGATTAAGAGAGGTCCTTCCTCCTGCTCGCTCTTAGCCATCTTCCCAATCATCATCATCTTTTAAAGAATCCTGGGTAATGTGGGTGGAGTCTGGGGCAATTGAATGGAGCTGAGTGATTACTGGCCGGATGCCCTTCTTGTCGCCAGTACGGAGTTTTGTTCAGCAGATATATTCTCAGTGTGCCCAGAGAAAGAGATATCTGCCTTTTCAGGTCTTCAGATGTTTCCATCTTGACAGTTTAAAAAGACGTGGAATTGGGTCTGATGGGCCACCTTATAGTCCTACTCAATTCCCAAGATCTTCTGTAAACACAAAACCAGTTTGGTCTAATGGTTAAGGCGCCGAGACAAGAGACGGTGAGTTCTAGTCTCGCCTTAGGCACCAAAGCCGACTGGGTGGGGGACTTCGGACCGATCGCCAGGAGGAGAAGGTGAAATGTTGTCCTGCCTTAGGCATGAAAATTGTCTGGGTGACTTTGGGCCAATCACCAGGAGGATCTGAGTTCTAATCCTGTCTTAAGTTATAAAAACCGATGGGGTGACTTTGGGCCGATCACCAGAAGACATTGAGTTCTAATCCTGGCCTTAGGCATAAAAGTTGTCTAAGTGACTTTGGGCCAATCACCAGGAGAAAGTGAGTTATAGTCCTACCTTAGGCACAAAAACTGACTGAGTGACTTTGGGCCAATCACCTAGAGATTATAAATTTTAGTCCCGCCTTAGGCATGAAAGCCGCCTGGGTGACTTTGGGCCAATCACTAGGTGGCAGTGAGCTCTAGTCCCGCCTTAGCCATGAAAGCCGGCTGGGTGACTTTGGGCCAATCACTAGGTGGCAGTGAGCTCTAGTCCCGCCTTAGCCATGAAAGCCGGCTGGGTGACTTTGGGCCAATCACTAGGTGGCAGTGAGCTCTAGTCCCGCCTTAGCCATGAAACCTAGCTGAGTGACTTTGGGCCAATCACTAGGTGGCAGTGAGTTCTAGTCCCGCCTTAGCCATGAAACCTAGCTGAGTGACTTTGGGCCAGTCCTTTCTGCCCAGCCCACCTCACAGGATCGTTGTGGTGGGGAAAATAGAAAGAGGTTTAGGTTTAGGTTTATTAAATTTGTATACCGCCCTTCTCCCGAAGGACTCAGGGCGGTGAACAGCCAAGATTAAAATACATGCAATATAAAAATTAAAATAAATTAAATAAAGAGGAAGAACGTGTTAAATATGTTTGTTGTCTTGAGGGACTTATACACTCTAATGAAGGCTGGATGAAAATAATTCAATAATTCCAACATGGCTTTTATTTTACTTGTTTTTTAGGGCAGGGAGGGGCATTTCCTCACGAGCCTTTCTTCCCTAGGCACTGAAGACTACCCATCCCACCCAGTGGTGAAATCCAAATTTTTTTTACTACTGGTTCTGTGGGCGTGGCTTGGTGGGCGTGGCAGGGGAAGGTTACTGCAAAATCCCCATTCCCTCCCCACTCCAGAGGAAGGATACTGCAAAATCCCCATTCCCTCCCCACTCCTGGGAGAAGGATACTGCAAAATCCCCATTCCCTCCCCACTCCTGGGAGGATACTGCAAAATCCCCATTCCCTCCCCACTCCAGGGAAAGGATACTGCAAGATCTCCATTTCCTCCCCACTCCAGGGAAAGGTTACTGCAAAATCTCCATTCCCTCCCCACTCCTGGGGGGAAGGATATTGCAAGATCTCCATTCCCACCCCACTTTGGCGCCAGCCAAAGGTGGTATTTGCCGGTTCTCTGAACTGCTCAAAATTTCCGCTACTGGTTCTCCAGAACCTGTCGGAACCTGCTGGATTTCACCCCTGACCCCGTCCCTTCTTACCGCTTGCGACGCCATCATTTCATTGATGCTCTGCTCATACTGTTCCGCCAGGATGGCGAGCTTCCTCGTCTGCTCATCCTTCAGGCTTTTCAAAATAGTTTTGTGCTCACTCTTTGGAGTCACTTCCAGCTGGTGATTCTTGAGCGCTTTGTACTGCTTCGTTTGCACTTTGCACGTGTCTTGGAACTGCTTCTTGATCTGCATTTCCATGGCCTGCAGAGGAGAAGCGGGAAGAAAGTAAGGCCCAATATTATCAGCCGTGATGGTTCTCTCCAAATGACGTTAGAATAAACTGAGTAGCAAAACTGAAAGGGGCCTTGCAAGTGTTCCAATCCGATCTCCTGCTCAAGCAGGAAACCCTCTGCCATTTTAGATTGGCTGTCCAATCTCTTCTAAAAAAAACCTCTAGTGATAAGGAAGGAAGGAAGGAAAGAAGGAAGGAAGGAGAAGAAGGAAGGGAGGAGAGGGAGGAAGGAAGGAAGGAGAAGAAGGAAGGAGAGAGAAGATGGAAGGGAAGAAGGAAGGAAGGAGGAAGGAAGGAGAAGAAGGAAGGAAGGGAGAAAGGAAGGAAGGAAGGAGAAGAAGGAAGGAAGGAGAGGGAGGAAGGAAGGAAAGAAGGAGAAGAAGGAAAAAGATGGAAGGGAGGAAGGAAGGAAAGAGGAAGGAAGGAAGGAAGAAAGGAGAAGAAGGAAGGAAGGAGAGAGAGGAAGGGAGGGAGGGAGAAAGGAAGGAGAAGAAGGAAGGAAGGAGAGAGAGGAAGGAAGGGAGGAGGAAGGAGAAGAAGTGAGGGAGGGAGGGAGGAAGGAGAAGAAGGAAGGAAGGAATGAGAAGAAGTTAGGAAGGGAGGAAGGAAGGAAGGAGAAGAAGGAAGGAGAGAGAAGATGGAAGGGAAGAAGGAAGGAGGAAGGAAGGAGAAGGAAGGAAGGGAGGGAGGGAGAAAGGAAGGAAGGAAGGAGAAGAAGGAAGGAAGGAGAGGGAGGAAGGAAGGAAGGAATGAAGGAGAAGAAGGAAGGAAGGAGAAGAAGAGAAGATGGAAGGGAGGAAGGAAGGAAAGAGGAAGGAAGGAAGGAGAGAGAGGAAGGAAGGGAGGAGGAAGGAGAAGAAGGAAGGAAGGAATGAGAAGAAGTTAGGAAGGGAGGAAGAAAGAAGGAAGGAAGGAAGTGAGGAAGTAAGTAAGAGGAAGGAAGGAAGGAAGGGAAAGAAAGGAAAGGCAAGGAATAGCTGAATAGCAAAATAACAAAGTGGAAGGGACCTTGCAGGTTTCTAGTCCAATCCCCTGCTCGAGCACGAGACCCTCTACCATTTTAGACAAGTGGCTCTCCAGTCCCTACTTATGAATAGTTACAATAATTATTCTCTATGCCTGTGTTAGAAGAATTTCCCCCAGACTGTTTGCCTTCTCTCTGGGAACGGCCAAATAAGACCTTCATGGATTTTTGCTGAAGTCAAGCTAATTGCCTGCTTGCAGCTACGCAACGATTCCAAGCTAGATCCTCACTTGACGCCTCCTTCCACCTCAACTGTCAGTTTCCGAACTTCAAGCTCTGAGGGGGGGGGGGTGTCACCTGAGCCTCCCTGGGCTGGGGCTCCCACCCTCGTCCCCTTGACTACCTTCAAATTCTTCGGCTGTTGCCGCAACTCCATGACGTGCTTCCTGTGCAGCTCTCGTTCCCGCCGCTTGTTATACTCCAGCTGGTTTTCAAGTTCCGTCTGGTGCTGCAGCCGGATCAAGTCCATACGCAGCTTCTGCAGCAAGTGCAACTGCCGGTATTCTAACTCCCGCGTCGACTCGTCGTGCCGTATTAGCATGGCATGTTCCATCTCCTTCTGGGTTCTCTTCTTGTTCAGCTCCTGCATTTGGGTGGGGGGGCAAGGAACAGAGGTGAGGAGAAGCCTTCCTGGCGTGGTCTGTGAGGATGACCTTGGGAGACCGAAGGAAGAGCCACAGCCAGGGGAACGTAGGGATAAGAGACTGCTGAGCCCAGAGCAGAAATGGGGTGTGGCAAACATCTCTGAAGAGACCCTCCTGTCAGCACTTCAAGCTGCATTTACTCTAGTGCTGACATAAGAAGGAGAAGCGGAGGCGTCTGGAAAGGGACGTTTGACTTTTCACCTACTTATTTTCCCTGGAGATAATATCCCCTAGGAGATGGGATGGGAGGGGGGAAATTCCTTTGAGCTGGAGTAGATTAAAGGTAGAATGACTTGGAAGATGGCCAATGAGTGCAGGGGAGTGGGGAACGGAAAGGGAGTGTTTTGGGGCTGGAAGTCAGTGTTGGCTTCGATGGAGTCAGGTTTTAGAATGCCGTGCTTAATAAATAGGAGTTTTTCTTCAAAGATTTTGTTTGAAATTTATTTGAGACGACCTCGAAACTTGATACCTCCCTGATATATTGGCTGTAGAAAAATGCCTTTTCAGACTTACAAGATTCTGTTAAGGTAACCTTACAATAAAGAAAAGAACTAATACCTCCCGGTGTGCTTCCTGTCTGGACTACCTTGCAAGGTTAACACTTCCTAAGGAGACAGCCAGAGAGCCTCCTGCCCTTCACCCAAAGCAAAAAACAGTAACAAACCATTTTGGTCAAGCTCAAGAAAATCAGGAAGTCCAGGCGGTTTAAAATGAATATAAAGGTTTTTTTTGCAAGCTCTTGTTCTCTACAAGAATCTGAGCTACTAACAGGTCAAAGCAAATTGGCGGTAGATAAGAGTCAACAGCATTCAAGGAGGGCTGGACTTAGATCTCTTGTGCAGGAACTGGGTATGTCTAGTTCAGGGGTCGGCAACCTTAAACACTCAAAGAGCCACAAAGGTCCTAACCGGAAGCCCCCATTCAATTCCGGAGCCGACCGGAAGTCCGGTTCCCACACCATAGAGTCTCCTCCTAGCGCGGCATCCTTTTTCCTCTGTTGACCAGAAGTCCAGTTCCCCCACCATAATAGCGCGGCATCCTTTTTCCTCTACCTGTCCTAACCAAAAACCCTATCAATTGTGGAGCCGACCAGCAACAGGAAGCCGCAGCAGAGGGATGAAAGAGCCACATGCGGCTCCAGAGCTGCAGGTTGCTGACCCCTGAGCTAGACCTTTGTAAAAGAAGACACCTTGGCTTCATCTCACAAAAGGAATTCCAGAACTTCATTTGCATTCTGTCTGGTTGCAGAGTTTCCTGCCACAGTCTTGCTGAGACAAACCAAACATCCTGCAGGCATGAATCTGAGCATCAAAGCCAAAAAAACCTTTGGGGCTCTTATGGCGTATTTCTCAAAACTGTCCAGCAGATGGCGCGCGAGCAAATGTGCGTGAGAATCAGGAGGCGAGGGGCCCTTGAAGCTCTCTGAACTTGGTGGTTTCCTTGAAGACGTTTCATTACCAAACTAGGTTACGTCGTCAGTCTACCGATGGTATGGCCTAGTTTGGTAATAAAACGTCTTCAAGAAAACAACATGCTCAGACAGCGCCAAGGACTCCACAGTCTGCTCCTCCTGCTCCTCCTTGCAAACCCTACTCTGGTGCGCGGAGGAGCACCAGAAACCGGAAGAGCAGCTCCCCGATGTGCGTGCGTGGGAGCGCCGGAAACCTGGCCTTCCGGTTTCCGCCGCTCCTGTGCACGCGAAGACTAGCTGGCCGGCGCTGGAACCCGGAAGAGCAACAGGCGATGGCTGTCGTGCCCGGAGAGATGGCTCTGCGTGCCACTTCCAGCACGTGTGCCATAGGTTCCCCATCACAGCCTTAAGACTTACGATGGCTAAGAGAAAATGTGATTGGTTCAGCTCAGCTGCTATCCCCTGAGATTGCGGAAAACGTATGCAATTCTGATGAATTTCCCCCCCTCCCCACGGCAGAACAATTCAGAATTTAGAAGCAAAGACTGACCAAAAGAATTCCCTTTCATGAGACGTTACAGATAGTCCTTGACGTATGACCATAGCTGAGCCGAAAAATTGCTCACGGTGACAGTGATTTGAGTGAATTTTGTCCCGTTTTACGACCTTCCTGGCGGCGCTTGTTAAGTGAATCTGGCTTCCCCACACTGACTTTGCTCATCAGAAGGCCGCAAAAGGGGATCACGTGACTCTGGAAACACTGCAACTGTCATAAATATGAACCGGTTGCTAAGTGTCCTAAGTGTTTCATCATGTGGCCATGGGGATGCTACAGTGGTCCAAAGTCACTTTTTTTCGGCGCCGTTAAAACGGACACTGAAGGGGCAGTTGTAAGGGGATTTACCTGGCTGAACCCACCTGAGTTAATTCGTGGGAAGATCCGGGGCCAACAAATGAGGAGGCCAGCTCTAGACCAGGGGTCTCTCTAAACATGGCAGTTTTAAGAGTTGTGGACTTCGACTCCCAGAATTCCCAGAATTCCTCAGCCAGCCAATTCCTCATGCTGGTTGAGGAATTCTGGGAGTTGAAGTCCTGAAGTCTGGAAGTGGCCAAGGTTGGAGACCCCTGGATTTGGGAGGGCACACCCTGTCTGTCTGTCTGTCTGTCTGTCTGCTATCTCTCTCTCTCTCTTTCTTTCTATCATTATATATGCTTATTTCGGGGTTCAAAAAAATATGACAGGGTCTTATTTTCGGGGAAACATGGTATCTATCATCTATCTATCTATCTATCTATCTATCTATCTATCTATCTATCTATCTATCTATCTATCCACTCATTCATCCATCCATCATTCATCTATCCATCTCCCAGAATTCCTCAGCTAGCCATGGGGTTGGTGTGGCCCCCAAATCCTCTTTCGAAGGTTCTAGAACAGGGTTCTCCAAACTTGGCCTCTTTAAGACTGGTGGACTTCAACTCCCAAATTCCCCAGCCAGCCAATTCCTCCTCATGCTGTCTGAGGAAATCTGAGAGTTGAAATCCCCAAATCTCAAAGTGGCTAAGGTTGGAGACCCCTGGATTTGGGGGGCACACCGACTTTCTTTCTTTCTTTCTTTCTTTCTTTCTTTCTTTCTTTCTTTCTTTCTTTCTTTCTTTCTTTCTTTCTTTCTTTCCTTCCTTCCTTCTCTCTCTCTCTCTCTCTCTCTCTCTCTCCATCCATCAGAATTCCTCCACCAGCCAATTCCTCCTCATGCTGGCTGAGGAATTTGGGAGTTGAAGTCCCCAAGTCTTAAAGTAGCCATGGTTGGAGACCCCTCGATTTGGGGGGCACACCGACTTTCTTTCTTTCTTTCTTTCTTTCTTTCTTTCTTTCTTTCTTTCTTTCTTTCTTTCTTTCTTTCTTTCTTTCTTTCTTTCTTTCCTTCCTTCCTTCCTTCCTTCCTTCCTTCCTTCCTTCCTTCCTTCCTTTGATACCATTGGCATAAAGACCTACACCAGAACAAGCCAATGTATCAAACATGAATTAACACTCTTCTGCCTGTGGTACCCATTTAATGTCCTTCCTTCCTTCCTTCCTTCCTTCCTTCCTTCCTTCCTTCCTTCCTTCCTTCCTTCTTCCCTTCCCTTCTCTTCCCTCCCTTCCTCCCGCTTTCTTTCCTTCTTTCTTTCTCTCCCTCCCTCCTTCCTTCCTTCCTCCCTTCCCTCCCTTCCTTCCACTTTCTTTCCTTCCTTCCTTCCTTCCCTCCCTCCCTCCTTCCTTCCTTTTTCTTTCTTTTCTTTCTCTTTATCTCTCTCTCTCCTTCCTTTCATCCACCCATCTGTCCATCCATCCGAATTCATCCGCCAGCCAATTCCTCTGGCTGAGGAACTCTGGGAGTTGAAGTCCTCAAGTCTTAAAAGTGGCCAAGGTTGGAGACCCCTGATCTAGAACCTTCAAAAGAGGATTTGGTGGGGGGGGGGCACACCGACCCTATCTATCCAAATTTGCTCAGTATCGCCCCCTCGAACGTAGTTTTGGGGGGGACGGAGGGCAAAGGCTAAAAGCAGAGACCTCACGAATATTCTGCTGCTCCAACTCATGCCTTCGGATCATCGTTTTCCGCTTGAAGAAACGGCAGTTTTTGTCGTAGTAGAGTCTCTGCTGGCTGAGAAGATGCGCCTCCTCTTCAGCCTGTGTGTGCTGCAGGTTTTCTTTGTGTTTGGAGATCCTTTCCTGCTTCTCCTTCTTGGGTGTGCTGTGATCCTCGTTCATCTCCTAAAAGAGAGGCCGGGAGACCGGGGGGGGGGGGGGGGGGGGGGCGTTGAGCAAAAGGCAACAGGGCTACAGCAGAAAGGAAACGGGCACGGCCAGGGTCCTCCTCTAATCTTCCCCCTCTGACAGGCTTCCTTTCGCACACTGATGACGTTACTTGGTTAGGTAATTAAACGTCTGCGAGGAAACAGCCAAGCCCAGAGGGCACTAAGGACCCCACAGCTCTCCTCCTCCTCTTCTCCCCTTCCCCCTCCTTCCTCTTCCCCCTCTTCTCCTTTCCCACTTCCCTTTCTCCCTTCCTCCTCTTCCTTTCCTTTCTCCCCTCCTTCTCTCCCACTTCCTCTCCTTTTCCACTTCCCTTTCTCCCCTCCTTTTGCCCTTCCCCCTTCTCCTTTTCCTCTTCCCCTTCTCCTTCCCTTTCTCTCCTCCTCCTTCCTCTTCCCCCTCCCCCTCTTCCCCTTCCCTTTCTCCCCTCCTCCTCTTCCTCTTCCCCTTCCCCCTCCCTTTTCCCCTCCTCCTCCTTCCTCTTCCCCTCCTCTTCCCCTTCCCTTTCTCCCCTCCTCCTCTTCCTCTTCCCCTTCCCCTTCCCCCTCCCTTTCTCCCTCCTCCTTCCTCTTCCCCCTCCTCCTCTTCCCTTTCTCCCCTCCTCCTCTTCCTCTTCCCCTTCCCCTTCCCTTTCTCCCACCTCCTCCTCTTCTTCCCCAGGGGGACATGTCATTGTAGAGATAGTTAATGGGATGAGATGAGACCCCACCTCCTGCCCAGACCCAGAGTTCTCCTCCTCCTCTTCCCTTTCACCCCTTTCTCTTCCCCTTCTCCCCTCCCCCCTCCTTCCTCTTCCCCCTCTTCTCCTTTTCCACTTCCCCTTTGCCCTTCCCCCCTCTTCTTTTTTTCTACTTCCCTTCCTGCCCTCCTCCTCTTCCTCTTCCTCTCCCCCTCCCCTCCTTTTCCAATTCCCTTTCTCCCTTCCTCCCCCTCCCCATCGCCTTCTTTCTCCTCACCTCCATCCTCTTCCTCTTCCTTTTTCCCTCCTTCTTTTCCACTTCCTTTCTCCCCTCCCCCTCCTCTTCCTCTTCCCCTCTTCCTTTTCTACTTCCCTTTCTTCCCTCCTCCACTTCCCCTTCCTTCTCTTCCCTTTCTCCCCTCCTCCTCTTCCCCCTCCTCTCCTTTTCCACTTCCCTTTCTTCCCTCCTCCTTCTTCCTCTTCTCCTTCCCTTTCTCTCTCCTCCTCCTCTTCCTCCCCATAGGGGTATGTCATTCTGGAGGTAAGTTAATGGGCTGAGATGAGACTCCTCAGATTCATTTTGCTCCTTCACCTTCCCCAGATCTGGAGAGCGTCTCCTTGCCTCTTTAATCTTTTCTTTGCAAATCTTGTATTGCTTCTTCTGACTTTCTAAGAAATTGGTCAGATCCCTCTTTTGCTGAGCCAAAATCTGTTGCTGGAACTTCTTCTCATCTGCTGCCGCTGTCTTTGCCTGTGAAGTGGGGGGGGGAGAGAAAAAAAGAAAAAAGAAAGGCTTCTTTAAAATTTAAAATGAGGACCCAGTTTGTGGGGGCAATAAGCTGACTTTGTATAAATATACAAAAGGATGAAGGCTATTGCTGAGCACATTGTAAGCCGCCCTGAGTCTTCGGAGAAGGGCGGCATATAAATCAAATTAAAAAAAAAAATAAAAAAAAAATCGATCCACATTTTCAGAAAGACTTTCATTTAGGGCAGGGGTCCCCAAGCTTTTGGACCTTAAGGACCACTAAATTCATAATTTTTAAATCCCGTGGACCACTAATATGATCTGATAATGACCGGCTGGGTGGGTGTGGTTAGGTGGTCATGTGACTGGGTGGGCGTGGCCAAATCAATGTCACTCGCATTGAGGGGCGCCTCGCCAGCCTCTACTCGCCCCTCCCCTCCCAGCCACTCCTCGCCTGCCCGTCCGGGCTCCTTAGGGTCCCAACAGGAAGCAGTTGTTGGAGCTAAGCAGCCACCACGAGAAAGAGTTGGCAAAACAGCTCAGTTCAAATTGGATCTGGCTGAGAAGGATGCTCAGCAGAAGCACCTCACTGAGGACTAGGAGCAGAGGCTTTCCAAGCAGAGGGAAGACCTGCGAGAGTGCAAGGCCAGGTACCGGCACCTGGAGGCTCAGTTGGCTGAGATGGTTAGCCAGTTCCAGGCCATGATGCTGTCCCACTGGAACGAGGCTCTCCGGCTCTTTGCCACCAGCGGCTCTTCCCTCCAGCCTTCGCCCAAAGCCCCCCACCAGGAGGCCGAAGCAGACCCCAAGTCGGAATTTCTGCCCCCCTCCAACCCGCACAAAAAGACCCCGAAGGGGGAGACTCTCTGCAGCAACACAAACGTTCATTGCACGTATCCGTCCCAGGGGCCGTAGTTTGAGAACCCCTGATTTAGTGCAAGATAAAAAATGCAAATAATTTTTCTGCGGACCACCAAAATTTTCTCGCGGACCACCAGTTGGTGACCGCCGATTTAGGGGACGGAAGGCTAAAACGTAGGAGGAACTTGGGTTGCGGGAATTTGGGTATAGCTAGTCTAGAGAAAAGAAGGACTAGGAATGACCTGCTAGCAATTTTCCAA
Source organism: Pituophis catenifer annectens (assembly GCF_029215685.1). Classification (NCBI taxonomy): domain Eukaryota; kingdom Metazoa; phylum Chordata; class Lepidosauria; order Squamata; family Colubridae; genus Pituophis; species Pituophis catenifer. The sequence continues at coordinate 12,164,132 of NW_027256890.1, forward strand.
GCTTTTTGTTTCTTCTGTTCTATTGTTCAGGTTTTATGGTTGTAAGCCACCCAGACTCTTGTCTGTCTGTCCATCTTTCTGTTTTATACGGGCGCCCAAATGACGCAAAGTAACTCCGGTTGGTGTACAACGTTGTCAACCCTGAAATGAACCTGGCTGAGGCTCATCTCGGGAAGCTTCAGGGTTGCCACACAACAGAGGGAGGGAGGGGAAATAGTTAGATGGGGTTTTGTAGCCGAAACAATAAAGCTCTCCTGTGGGAACCAAGGACATTCTCTCAGGCGGCTGGCCAGAGGAGGAGCGAAGTAACCAAGCAACCGGCCAGCTCCTGGATTGGACAACGTGACCAGGGACTTGGGGGGCAGATGTGGGCTTCACATAACTTAACAACCGGTTCGCCCAGCACTAAATATGTGAGACAGAGAGTACGCGAACGCTTGCTTCGCTCTTACACGCACCTTCCACACATGTGTGCGGCAGTGGTGAAATTTATTTTTTTTTTTACTACCGGTTCTGTGGGCGTGGCTTGGTGGGCGTGGTGTGGCTTGGTGGGTGTGGCTTGGTGGGCGTGCCAGGGGAAGGATACTGCAAAATCCCCACTCCCTCCCCACTCCTGGGGGAAGGACATTGCAAAATCCCCATTCCCACCCCACTCCTGGGGGAAGGATATTGCAAAATCCCCATTCCCCCCACAACTCCAGGGGAAGGATACTGCAAAATCCTCATTCCCACCCCACTCCTGGGGGAAAGATATTGCAAGATCCCCATTCCCCCACAACTCCAGGGGAAGGATACAGCAAAATCCCCATTTCCCTCCCCACTCCTGGGGGAAGGATATTGCAAAATCGCCATTCCCACTCAACTCCTGGGGGAAGGGTACTGCAAAATCCCCATTCCCTCCCCACTCCTGGGGGAAGGATATTGCAAAATCTCCATTCCCACTCCACTCCTGGGGGAAGGATACTGCAAAATCCCCATTCCCTCCCCACTCCTGGGGGAAGGATATTGCAAAGCCTCCATTCCCACCCTCACTCCGGAGCCAGCCAGAGGTGGTATTTGCCGGTTCTCCGAACTGCTCAAAATTTCCGCTACCGGTTCTCCAGAACCTGCTGAACGGCACCCCTGCCTCTGAATCCCTCAGCCGCTAAGGTGGCCCATCCCGCAGGAGAGAACCTGGCTCCTCACCTCCTTCTCTATGACGGCCACCTGTTTCTTGGCTAGCTTCTCCAGTTCAATGGACGAGTTGTTGGCATGGGTCTCCACCTCTTTCTGCAGCTTGAGGCGGTGTTCGTCCATTTCAGCCTTCAGCTTGTTCTCCAGGGCGATCAGCTGCTTCTGGTGCTGGCGCCGCATCCGTTTATATCCTGACATCTGTTCCCGCAACTCGTTCTCCTGCTCATGCTCATGGATCTGCCTTGTAACCTGCGATCGGCCGAGGGGAGGGAAGAAGACGACGACGACAAAGAGTTAGCGCCTGCCTGGAGGAGAGAAGCCACCTGGAGGCTGAGGGCCTGGGCTCAACGGCAACTCGCCGCGGCCAACTTGCCGCGGCTGTCTCACCGCAGCCACCTCTCCACGGCCAACTCATCGTGGGCATCACCCCCCAACGAAAGAAAACTCTTGAAGTTCCTCAAAGTTCCACTTGATTAGAGACGTCATGTTGGCCCACGTGGGAAAACCCGAATCTGAAAGCTTCCAGGTTTTCCCCATCCAGTTGAAAGTTCACAACCCTGCCTCACACCCACAATTTCATCACACGGCCCAATCCATCCGTCAGGCTCCACTGGGAAACAATCCCCCAGTCACTCCCATCCAGGTGCAGGCAAATGTCCTCGACTCCCAGAACAAAGGATGTTGTTATGGCTATTCTTCCATCGCTCCAACGAAAACAACCCCGCCCCCCCTCTCAATTTCCCAGGCTAAAATATGTAGCAGTCAGGAAGCTAAAAGAAACGGACAGTGGGACAACTCATCACCACCAATTTGCTGCGGTCAACTTGCCACAGTCCACTCGCCATGGGACAACTCGTGATGGCCAACTCAACGTAGGACAACTCGCCACAGCCAACTCGCCATAGCTAACTCATTGTGGGACAACTCATTACCACCAACTTGCTGCGGTCAACTCTCCATGGCGAACTCTCCATGGCGAACTCTCCATGGCCAACTCATTATGGGACAACTCATTACCACCAACTTGCTGCAGCCAACTCTCCATGGCCAACTCTCCATGGCCAACTCATCATGGGACAACTCATTACCACCAACTTGCTGCGGTCAACTCTCCATGGCCAACTCTCCATGGCCAACTCATTGTGGGACAACTCATTACCACCAACTTGCTGCGGCCAACTCTCCATGGCCAACTCTCCATGGCCAACTCATCATGGGACAACTCATTACCACCAACTTGCTGCAGCCAACTCTCCATGGCCAACTCTCCATGGCCAACTCATTGTGGGACAACTCATTACCACCAACTTGCTGCGGTCAACTCTCCATGGCCAACTCTTCATGGCCAACTCATTGTGGGACAACTCATTACCACCAACTTGCTGCTGCCAACTCACCACAGCCAACTCTTCATGGCCAACTCTTCATGTACAACTCGCTATGGCCAACTCCTCACCGCCAACTTGCTGTGGCCACCTCACCGTGGCCAATTAGCCATGGCCAGCTCACCACGGCCAACTGACCATGGGGTGGGGTAGGAGGCAGAGGGAGAGAGAGAATTTAACGGGCCTGGTAGCTCAGCAGACTAAAAGCATTGTGATTAACACCAGCTGTCTGCAATTACTGTAAGTTCGAATCTCACCAGGCTCAAGGTTGACCCAGCCTTCCATCCTTTCTAAAGTAGGTTAAATGAGGACCCAGTTTGTGGGGGCAATAAGCTGACTTTGTATAAATATACAAAAGTATGAAGGCTATTGCTTAACGCGTTGTAAGCCGCCCTGAGTCTCTGGAGAAGGGCGGCATATAAATCAAATTTAAAAAAAAATAAATTGAAAGGGGGGGGGGAGAGAGAGAGAGAGGGAGATGAAGGAAAGATGGTAGGAAGGAAGAGGAGAGAGGGAGAGAGAGAGAGAGAGAGAGAAAGAAAGAAAGAAAGGAAGGAAGGAAGGAAGAAAAACAGACTGAATTCCAAACTCAGCATGGAAGGTAGTCCTCAATTAATGACCAGTCATTAGTCACTGTTCAAAGTTATGACAGAGCCCCCCCCCCCAAAAAAAATACTTATGTCCCAAATTCAAATTTCCAATGGCCAGACCTTCCCTAAGGTCATGTGATCACAGTTTGGCCTGCATTTACAGTCATCTGTAATGTCACATTCTTGAAACCAGAAACCAGCATTTTCTTCAAAAATGTCTATCGTGAACCATGGGTTCGCTTAACAACTGTGCCATTTACTTTACAACCATGGCGTTCACTTTATCATCATCATCATCTTCATTTAACAACCCCATAACCCCTTGTGGGGTGGAGTCTGGGCAACTGAATGGAGCTGAGTGTTTTACTGGCCGGATGCCCTTCCCTGTCGCCAGTGCGGAGTTTTGTACAGCAGATATATTCTCAACGTGCCCAGAGAGAGAGAAATATCTGCCTCTACCTAGGATTGAACTCACGGCCTCCTGATTGTGAGGCGAAAGCCTCTACCTGTAGGCCACCGCACCACTCCCATGGCATTCACTTTGTGATTGTTGCAAAAAAAAAAAAAAAAAGTCGGGAAATCGGTCCGTCACATCACCCCCTCAATGACTTAACGACTGTAATGCCGGGCTCAATTTACAGTTGTAAGTGGAGGACTGCCACTAGATATCTTGAGCTCTGATGGAGTTTCACTACAGGTAGGCTTGTATGTTTGGGAGAAAAAAAAATAGTTATTGAGGGGTCCTTGGGTCTCTCTGAGTTTGCTTCTTTTCTGTGTTGTGTTTGACCTTGGGGGAACCATTGGGAAAATTACCCACCTGTTCTTTGTGGGGAGATGCAAAGCTCAACCTCACGGAAATTTTATTTAGAACTGTATCCCGTTGTAGGCAATGGGACTCTTTTACAGAAGGATGTGTGCAGATTGTTGCTTGGAAGAGCTAGCCTGGGTGCTGAACGAGGTGGGAATCAATGGAAGAGCTTGCCTTCAGAAGTATTCAAAATGGACAATGATATCTATCTATCTATCTATCTATCTATCTATCTATCTATCCATCCATCCATCCATCCACCCACTCTATCATGGTCTGTCTGCCTCTCTGTCTGTCTATCCACTCTATCTATCCATTCAATTACTACATGTATCTACTGTATCTGTCTATCTATCCATCCACTCTATCACTGTCTGTCTGTCCGTCCATCCATCCAACCACTCTATCCATTCATCCACTCTATTATCTATCTATCTATCTATCTATCTATCTATCTATCTATCTATCTATCTATCTATCATCTATCCATCCATCCATCCACCCATCCATCCACCCATCCATCCACTCTATCATGGCCTGTCTGCCTCTCCACTCTATCTATCCATTCAATCTCTACATGTATCTATCTACTCTATCTGTCTATCTATCCATCCACTCTATCACTCTGTCTGTCTGTCCGTCCATCCATCCAACCACTCTATCATGGTCTGTCTGCCTCTCTGTCTGTCTATCCACTCTATCTATCCATTCAATCTCTACATGTATCTACTGTATCTGTCTATCCATTCATCCACTCTATTATCTATCTATCTATCTATCTATCTATCTATCTATCTATCTATCTATCATCTATCTATCTATCTATCTATCTATCTATCTATCTATCCATCCATCCCTCCATCCATCCACTCTATCATGGTGATCTCGAGATAGGGGACATAGCCATCGAGCCCTTGTCATGGTCGGATCACTCTCTCCTTCGCCTTGATCTTCGAACCGCTGCTCCCCGCCGCAGGGAGGCGGAACCGATAAGATGGTACCGCCCCAGGCGCCTGATGGAACCTGATAGGTTCCAGACGGAGCTTGGGCCAATGCCTGAGGTCCTGGCTCACGCCTCGACTGGAGACTTAGTGGCCGCCTGGGATAGGGCGGCCGCTGGAGCTCTGGATCGAGTCGTGCCTTTGCGGCCTCTGACCCGGCGCCGATCTCACCTGGCTCCTTGGTTTACCGAGGAGCTGAGGGAGTTGAAGCGCCAGAAAAGACGCCTAGAGAGTAGTTGGAGGGCCAGTCGCACTGAATCTGACCGGACACTGGTAAGATCTCATATTAAGAATTACCTAGTGGCGATAAAAGCAGCGAAACGTACTCATCTTGCTGCTCTTATTGCGTCATCAGATAACCGCCCGGCCGCCCTGTTTAGGGTGACCCGCTCCCTGCTCCACCAGGAAGCGAGGGAGGACCCCTTGGAGGGAAGAGCCGAGGACTTTGTTCAGTATCTGTATGACAAAATCACTCAGATTCGGGAAGATCTGGACTCCGACTGGGTAGATCCAGTGGGGATGACGGAGGCAGGTCCTGAGAATGTTATCTGGGATGAGTTTGACTCTGTGACCCCTGAGGACGTGGACAGGATTCTGGGTAGACTGAATGCGACCACATGTTTGTTGGACCCGTGCCCCTCCTGGTTAGTGCTGGCTTCCCGGGAGGTGACGCGAGGCTGGCTCCAGGGGATTATAAATGCTTCATTGAGTGAGGGTGTCTTTCCTGCCGCCTTGAAAGAGGCGGTGGTGAGACCTCTCCTCAAGAAGCCTTCCCTGGATCCGGCAATATTGGCTAATTATCGTCCAGTCTCCAACCTTCGCTTTGTTGTGAAGGTTGTCGAGAGTGTGGTGGCACGACAGTTTCCCCGGTACCTGGATGAAACGACGTATCTAGATCCGTTCCAGTCGGGCTTCAGGCCAGGGTACAGCACGGAAACGGCATTGGTCGCGTTGGTGGATGATCTCTGGAGGGCTCGGGACAGAGGTTGTTCCTCTGTCCTGGTCCTATTAGATCTCTCAGCGGCTTTTGATACCATCGACCATGGTATCATGCTGCACCGGTTGGAAGGGTTGGGGGTGGGAGGCACCGTACTACGGTGGTTCTCCTCCTTTCTCTCCGAGCGGTCGCAGTCTGTGTTGACAGGGGGGCAGAGGTCGACCCCGAGGCCCCTTATATGTGGGGTGCCACAAGGATCGGTCCTCTCGCCCCTTTTGTTCAACATTTATGTGAAGCCGCTGGGCGAGATCATCCGTGGTTTCGGGGTGGAGTACCATCAGTACGCTGACGACACCCAGCTGTACATCTCCACCCCAGACCACTCCAACGATGCCCTTGAAGTGATGTCCCGGTGCCTGGAGGCCGTACGGATCTGGATGGGGAGAAACAGGCTCAGACTCAACCCATCCAAGACCGAGTGGCTGTGGTTTCCGACGTCCCGATATAGTCAGCTGGTGCCATCGCTGACTATTGGGGGCGAAGCATTGGCCCCCACGGAGAGGGCTCGCAACTTGGGTGTCCTCCTGGATTCACGGCTGTCTTTAGAAGAGCACTTGACGGCCGTGACCGGGAGGATTTTTCATCAGGTTCGCCTGATCCGCCAGTTGCGTCCCTTTCTGGATCGGGACTCGTTACGCACGGTCACTCATGCCCTCGTCACCTCCCGTCTGGACTACTGTAACGCTCTCTACATGGGGCTCCCCTTGAGGAGCACTCGGAGGCTCCAACTGGCGCAGAGTGCAGCTGCGCGGGTGGTGATGGGAGCGACGTGGCGCTCCCATGTAACGCCCCTCCTGCGCGAGCTGCACTGGCTCCCGGTGGTCTTCCGAGTGCGCTTCAAGGTTTTGGTTATCACCTTTAGAGCGCTCCATGGCTTAGGACCTGGTTATCTACGGGACCGCCTGCTACCACCAATAGCCTCCCACCGACCAGTACGCTCCCATAGAGAGGGGCTCCTCCGGGTGCCGTCGGCCAAACAATGTCGACTGGCGGCCCCCAGGGGGAGAGCCTTCTCTGTGGGGGCACCTACTATCTGGAACGAGCTCCCCCCCCGAGATACGGAGGATTCCGGATCTGCGTACCTTCCGTCGCACGCTTAAGACGTTCCTATTCCAGCAAGCCGGCCTGACCTAAACTTCTCCGCTTTTAAATGGGAATTTTAAATTTGGTTTTAAATTATTGGGGTTTTAAATATGGTTCAGCCAAATTTATTTAATTTGTTTTATCTCTATTTTAAATTTTGTATTTCCATGTTTTATTTTTATGGCTGTTCACCGCCCTGAGTCCTTCGGGAGTAGGGCGGTATACAAATTCAATAAATAGAATAAAATAAAATAAATGGTCTGTCTGCCTCTCTGTCTGTCTATCCGCTCTATCTATCCATTCAATCTCTACATGTAGCTACTGTATCTGTCTATCTGTCTGTCTATCCATCCATTCTATCACTGTCTGTCCGTCCATCCATCCAACCAACCACTCTATCCATTCATCCACTCTATCTATCTATCTATCTATCTATCCATCCATCCATCCATCCATCCATCCATCCATCCATCCATTCTATCACTGTCAATGGGGAAGCCATTCACTTAACAGCAGTGTTACTAATTTAACAACTGGGGTGATTCACTTAAGAACCGTAGCAAGGTAGGTTGTAAAATGGAGCTTAGTGGTTAAGACGCTGGGCTTGTCGTCTGGAAAGCCGGCAGCCCAGGTTCGAGACCCAGCACCACGCGACAGGTTGAGCTCCCACCTCAGCTCAGCTCTTGCCAACCTAGCAATTCGAAAGCATGCAAATGCGAGTAGATAAATAGGTACCACTTCAACGGGAGGGTAACAGCACTCTGTGATTCTCTGTGGACATGTTTTCGGACAGCACTGGCTCAATGGCCTTGAAAGGGAGATGAGCAGCGTCCCCTAGAGTTGGCAATGACTAGCGGAGTAAAATCCATAGGGTCTCTCTTTTTTTTTATAATAGTATATGAGGTTTGAAAAGCATTGGTGTCCTTCCTGCACCAAATTAATTTGTGGTGTTGCCATCTCCAGTGAATAGATTATCACCGAAAGAAAGGAAGGAAGGAAGAAAATATTTAATTTATGCTAAAATGGTTGCTGGGTGCACTAAAGCTGCCACCTTGTTCTTGGGCTTAGCAACATCCGTAAATTTGCAAGGGGATTCAGAAGTCCCACCAATCCTCCACCCAAAAGACAATCGATTACGTTTGGGGGTCATCCACCTGATCGATGTCGCTTTTAAAGATTAATTGAGATTGAAAGTTTGGCGACTCAGCCCATTGCTAATTTTAATCCGAGTCCTCCCCGGTTTAACTGATTCATCCGAACAGCACTACGATTGAGTCACAATGCCTGAGTAACTGTCTCTCTCTCTCCTTCACACATACACACACACACACACACACACCAACACTAAGGGGATCTCGGCTTCTTCGTTATCTGATGCTTCTATTCAAGAGTGTGGGCAGAAAAGAAGAAGAAGGAAAAAAAAAGGCAAACGACTGGATAGAAATTTCCCCGGTGGAAAGTTTTTGAGACTCTAGGAAAGAGAGCACGTGGAACTGAATTATTCATATCACCTATGATTTCTCCGGTGATAAAGAGTTTGGACCCGTTTGGGAAACCGCGAGACATTCGTCAGGAAAATCCGATGCAAAAATAAGATGTTTTGAAGGAAAGGCCTTCTAGAATCGAATCGCTGCCATGTGGTCCATGATTTCTCTGCAAGCAAGATGGCAGCTCGATGACCACATTTTTGAGCTGATGTGTGCAAGAATCTGACATGGGCCCGAGGTGGACCAGAACTCACAGTCTCCTGGTGATTAGCCTAAAGTCACCCAGCTATCTTTGATGTCTAAGGTGAGACTAGAACTCACCGTCTCCCGGTGATTAGTCAAAATCACCTAGTTGGCTTTCCTGTCTAAGGCGGGATTAGAACTCAGCTTCTCCTGGTGATTGGCCCAAAATCAGCCAGCTGGCTTTGATGCCTAAGGCGGGACTAGAACTCATATTCTGCTGGTGATTGGCTTCAAGTCACTCAGCTGGCTTTCGTGGCAAAAGCAGAACTAGAACTCACATTGTCCTGGTGATTGGCCCAAGGTCACCCATCTGGCTTTCATGCCTAAGGCGGGACTAGAACTCACGGCCTCCAGCTTTCCAGCCTGGTGCCTTCATCACTAGACCAAACTGGCTCTCTTCCTACCACCCGCACAAGTCACAGTTTGGGTACTTAATTGAATTTTGGCTGCATCCCATTCTCTTACTACTATTGTGCTCCATATGGGGCATCAGTCATTCCATCAGGAAACTCAAGATTTTTCTTCTCATAAAGAACCGTATGACCAGCTCAAAGTTGACTCAGCCTTCCATCCTTCCAAGGTCAGTAAATGAGGACCCAGATTGTTGGGGGGCAAGAGGCTGACTCTGTAAACCGCTTAGAGAGGGCTGTGAAGCGGTATATAAGTCTAACTGCTATTGCTATCTATGTCTGCCTCTTGTCTCTCGATCTATCTGAATGCAATATTGCAGGCTAACTCTTCTGCCCACTGCCAGGAGTTCGATCCTGACTGGCTCAAAGTTGACTCAGCCTTCTACCCTTCCGACGTGGGTCAAATGAGGACCCAGATTGTTGGGGCCAAGAGGCTGACTCTGTAAACCGCTTAGGTAAAGGTAAAAGTTCCCCTCGCACATATGTGCTAGTAGTTCCCGACTCTAGGGGGCGGTGCTCATCTCCGTTTCAAAGCCGAAGAGCCAGCGCTGTCCGAAGACGTCTCCGTGGTCATGTGGCCGGCATGACTCAACGCCAAAGGCGCACAGAACGCTGTTCCCTTCCCACCAAAGGTGGTCCCTATTTTTCCACTTGCATTTTTTTTACCTGCTTTCGAACTGCTAGGTTGGCAGAAGCTGGGACAAGTCACGGGAGCTCCCCCCGTTACGCGGCACCAGGGATTCGAACCACCGAACTGCCGACCTTTCACTCGACAAGTACCACCTCACTGAAGCAAGTGATATTCTCAAAGCCAAACTGGAAAAATTTCAGGCTTATAAACAGAATCCATTGGCCATAAACCCCAGGATCCCTAGTCCAAAGACGAAAGCAAAACCCTTTTCATAATTCTGGCACTACGCCAGCTGTTTCTCAACCAAGTCAAGTCTTACACTTAGGCAAGAAAAACCAAAAGTACGCATATAGACTGGGTGAAACCAGCCTTAATAGCAGTGACTATGAGAGGGATCTTGGGAGTCTTAATGGACAACCCATTAAATAGGAGCCAGCCGTGTGCGGAGGCAGTCAAAAAAGCCAACACCATCCTAAATTGTATTAACAGAGGGATACAATCAAGATCAAGAGAGGTACTAATACCACTCTATAAAGCCTTAGTAAGACCACACCTAGAATCCTGCATCCAGTTTTGGTCACCACACTATTACAAAGATGTTGAGAGTCTAGAAAAAGTGCAAAGAGCAACGAAGATGATTAGGGGACTGGAGGATAAAATATGCGATGAACGGTTGCAGGAACTGGGCATGGCTAGTCTAGTGAAGAGAAGGACCAGGGGAGACAGGATAGAAGTCTTCCAATATTTGAGGGGCTGCCATAGAGAGAAGGGGGCTATTCTCCAAAGCACCTGAAGGCCAGAGAAGGAAGAATGGATGGAAACTGACCAAGGAGAGATTCAACCTGGAAATAAGGAGGAATTTTCTGACAGTGAGAACAATCGACCCATGGAACAGAAGTTGCCTTCGGAAGTTGTGGGAGCTTCATCACTGGAAGCTTTCAAGAAGAGACTGGACTGCCATCTGTTGGAAATGGTGTAGGGTCTCCTGCTTGGGCGGGAGGGGGGGGTTGGACTAGATGACCTCCAAGGTCCCTTCCAACTCCGTTAATCTGTAACATCAATGTTTGCACATGAGTTTAGAATATGGACTAAATAAGGTTGGAGGTCACCTGGAATTGAACATCTTGCAAAAGTCGCAAATGGAGTTAGCAGAGGAAACATTGAACTCTGTTCTCCAGAAACCAATGTTTCCTGAGGAGGTCAACTGGTCAACTCTACTCTTTTAAATGTCTGAACCAGTTTGCTTCTGGCTTCAATCTTACCCAACCACGACCAAACTACCCAGATAAAATGGAGCGCTTGTCAGATCAATGCAGGAAGGAAGGTTCTCCGTTCATGTTGACTGGATCCTGGGAGCGATCTTCCCCCAGAATTATCCTCCGTTGGAGAAGATCTAAGGAAGGTGAAGGAGCCTGAGTGGCGTAGGAGGCTAATGCCTCCTACTAAGGCAGCATTTAACATCCAGCTGCCTGCAATTACTGCGAGTTCAATTCTCACCAGGCTCAAGGTTGACTCAGCCTTCCATCCTTTCTAAGGTGGGTAAAATGAGGACCCGGTTTGTGGGGGCAATAAGCTGACTTTGTATAAAATATACAAAAGTATGAAGGCTATTGTTTAACGCATTGTAAGCCACCCTGAGTCTCCGGAGAAGGGCGGCATATAAAAATAAATAAAAATAATAATAATAAAAAAAAGGTGCTATATTCCCTCAAATGCGCCTCTAGACTAGGTGCTTGGTTGTTTTTGCCATCTGAGAGTAGTTGTTGGGCTCTCTTTGGTGACATACACAAACATCTCATTTGGCTTTACTACAGGACCGTGAAAGTGGGATGCGGTGGCTCAGTGGCTAAGACGCTGAGCTTGTCGATCGAAAGGTCGGCAGTTCAGCGGTTCGAGTCCCTAGTGCCGCGGAACGGGGTGAGCTCCCGTGACTTGTCCCAACTTCTGCCAACCTAGGAGCTTGAAAGCAGGTAAAAAATGCAAGTAGAAAAATAGGGACCCCCTTTGGTGGGAAGGGAACAGCGTTCCGTGCGCCTTTGGCGTTGAGTCATGCCGGCCACATGACCACGGAGACGTCTTCGGACAGCGCTGGCTCTTCGGCTTTGAAACGGAGATGAGCACCGCCCCCTAGAGTCGGGAACGACTAGCACATGTGTGCGAGGGGAAGCTTTACAGGACCATGATCATGGCTGATATGTCCCTCAGGGAACATATCAGGAATGAATCTTCAAATCAGATGCCGAAAAGAAGGAAAGATGATTGACAGAGGGAGAGAGAGAGAGAGAACTACCAAGAGCCTTGGTAGTACAGTGGTCTAAGGCACCCTGTTATTAAGCTGGTTATTAAGACCAGCTGCCTGCAATTACTGCAGGTTCGAATCTCGCCAGGCTCAAGGTTGACTCAGCCTTCCATCCTTTCTAAGGTAGGTAAATTGAGGACCCAGATTGTGGGGGCAATAAGCTGACTTTGTATAAATATACAAAAGGATGAAGGCTATTGCTGAGCACATTGTAAGCCGCCCTGAGTCTCCGGAGAAGGGCGGCATATAAATCAAATTTTAAAAAAAAAATGAATAAGGAGGATGCGGCTTGTTTCAAGAGGACGCAAAGGTTGTGAAGCTAATGTCAGGCCTGGAAGCCATCTTTTGCATTAGGCCTTTAGACCTGCCACATTTACTACTGTGGGAAACTGGGAGGAGGGATTGTATGGAGCATGGGTGATATGTAGTCATAAGAACATTCCTTTCTCAGAGTCAAGGACATCTTGCCCTGTGACTGGGAGGCATCTCCAGTTGGGACGGTGCTTTGATTGGACCACGTGATGGACATGTGGGTGATTGGCAGGGACTTGGACTTTCCTTTGGGTGAGGAAAACCTGGAAGCTTTCAGATTCGGGTTTTCCCAGATGTGCCAATATGACATCTCTTAATAAAATGGAACTTTGAGCCTCAGAGTCTTCTTTCGTTGGGGGTGTTCCTTGGAACCCTGACAGCTAAACTGTAGGAGTAACTCCCATTTCAATTCAGGCCAGGTTTAACAAACACCTCGTACAGGTAGTTCACCCTTTCCAGAGAAGATCTTATTCAATCCTGTTGAATAAACCTTTTCATTTTCATTTTCACTTTGTTGAATTTGTATACCGCCCTACTCCCGAAGGACTCAGGGCGGTGAACAGCCATAGGATAAAACATATAAATACAAAATTTTAAAATAGAATAAAACAAATTAAATAATTTGGCTGAACAAATTTAAAACCCCAATAATTTAAAACCAAATTTAAAATTTCCGTTTAAAAAGGGGAAAAATTCACTGCACCCTCCTTTCATAGCAATGCGCAGCAAAAGCAGCCAAAAAAGCTAATTCAGTCCTGGGTTGGTTAAACAGAGGCATAGAATCACGATCACGCGAAGGATTAGTGCCACTTTACAAAACCCTAGTAAGGGCCACGCCTAGAATACCGCACCCAATTTTGGTTACCGTACTACAAAAAGAGATGTTGAGACTTTGGAAAAAGTGCAGAGAAGAGCAACTAAGGGGATCAAAGGCCGGGAGACTAAAACATATGAAAAACGGTTGCTGGAATTTGCTATGTCTAGTTCAATGAAAAGAAGGACTAGGGGGAGACATGATAGCAGTCTTCCAGTATCTCAGGGGCTGCCCCAAAGAAGAAGGAGTCAAGCTATTCTCCTGGCTTCTTCTGGCCGTTCCTCACTCCAAAATTGGAAGGACAGACCTCTTGTTACCTGGTTGATGTGAAGTATTAGTACTGCTTTAGAAAGCTTCAATAAGTTCACACTTTGAATGCATTAATGCATCCAGTTTTGGTTGCCACGATGTAAAAAAGATGTGGAGACTCTACAAAGAGCCTTGGTAGTACAGTGGTCTAAGGCACCCTGTCATTAAGCTGGTTATTAAGACCAGCTGCCTGCAATTACTGCAGGTTCGAATCTCACCAAGGCTCAAGGTTGACTCAGCCTTCCATCCTTTCTAAGGTAGGTAAATTGAGGACCCAGTTTGTGGGGGCAATAAGCTGACTTTGTATAAATATACAAAAAGGATGAAGGCTATTGCTTAGCGCATTGTAAGCCGCCCTGAGTCTCCGGAGAAGGGCGGCATATGAATCAAATTAAAAAAAAAAAAAAGAGCGCAGAGAAGAGCAACCAAGATGATGAGGGGACTGGAGGCTAAAACCTATGAAGAGCGGTTGCTGGAATTGGGTAGGTCTAGTTTGATGAAAAGAAGGACTAGGGGAGACATGATAGCATCTTCCAATATCTCAGGGGCTTCCACAAAGAAGAAGGAGTCAAGCTATTCTCCAAAGCACCTGAGGGCAGGACAAGAAGCAACGGATGGAAACTAATCAAGGAGAGAAGCAACTTAGAACTAAGGAGGAATTTCCTGACAGTGAGAACAATTAATCAGTGGAACAACTTGCCTCCAGAAGCTGTGAATGCTCCATCATTGGAGGCTTTTAAGAAGAGGTTGGACAGGCATTTGTCTGAAATGGTACAGAGCCTCCTGCTTGAGCAGAGGAGTGGATTAGAACAGGGGTCCCCAACCTTTCGAACCTCAGGGACCACTAAATTTATAATTTTAAATCCCGCGGACTACTAATATGATCTGCCTAATGACTGGCTAGATAGGCGTGGCTAAGTGGTCATGTGACTGGGTGGGCGTGGTCAACTCAATGTCACCCACGTTGAAGGGCACCTCAACAGCCCCTCCTCTCCTCGCCCCTCCCCTTCCAGCCACTCCTTGCCTGCTCAAATTGGATCTGACAGCTCAGTTCAAATTGGATTTGACCAAGAAGGAGGCTCAGCAGAAGCACCTCACTGAGGACTAGGAGCATAGGTTTTCCAAGCAGAGGGAAGACCTGCGGGAGTGCAAGGCCAGGTACCAGCGCCAGGAGGCTCAGAGAGCTGAGATGGTCAGCCAGTTCCAGGCCATGATGCAGTCCCACTGGAACGAGGCTCTCCGGCTCTTCGCCACCAGCGGCACTTCCCTCCAGCCTTTGCCCAAAGCCCCCCACCAGGAGGCCGAAGCAGACCCCAAGTCGGAATTTCTGTCCCCCTCCGACCCGCACAAAAAGACCCTGAAGGGGGACACTCTCTGCAGCAAGGCAAACATTCATTGCACGTACAGTATCTGTCTTGGGGGCTGTGGTTCGAGGACCCCTGATTTAGTGCAATATAAAAAAAATGCAAATAATTTTTCTGCGGGCCACCACAATTTTCTCGCGGACCACCAGTGGTCCACAGGCCACCAGTTGATGACTGCTGGATTAGAAGACTACCAAGGTCCCTTCGTTATTCTGTTATTCCATCCGTTTCCCCCCGAGTTAAAGTCATCGAATCGGTCGGACTGCAACTCGGGTTAGAAGTTCTGGAGTCACCATCCAACGTAAGGATGAGAAACCAGGTAGTGGGGGGTGGGAAAGACTGAAAGTTGGCAGTTGAAGGAGAAACCTGTTGAATTGACTGCAGCTCCTTGGAAGACCAGACCTTAAAATGAACAGTGGCGAAATCTGGAGCCCAGCTGGGCAACCCCCAAGAGAGATGGCAGCCAAAAGGATGAATTCTCACCAGCTAATGGAGCCCCCTCAAGAGCTTGGTTGAACAGCCTGTTTTCAGTTACCTCCCAGAGGAAGCTGCCCAGGTGATACCTTCAGCAAACTGCTGACCACAGGAAGGTTACACAAACTTTTAATAGCTAAGGAACGCTGCCGGGGTAACTTATTTTAGGAATGTCTAGTTTATTTATTTTATTTATTTATTTATTTATTAAATTTCTATACCGCCCTTCTCCAAATAGGACTCAGGGCGGTGCACAGCCAAGATAAAAAACAAAGCATACAAAATTTAAGAACAATATTAAAATAATTAAATGTTTTGGCCGAAATTAAGATAACCCAATTTAAAATCAATTTAAATGTTTAATGAAGAGAAGGATTAGGGGAGACATGATAGCAGTGTTCCGATATCTCAGGGGTTGCCCCAAAGAAGAGGGAGTCAAGCTATTCTCCAAAGCACCTGAAGGCAGGACAAGAAGCAACGGGTGGAAACTAATCAAGGAGAGAAGCCACCTAGAACTAAAGGAGAAATTTCCTGACAGTGAGAGCAATGAATCCGTGGAACAACTTGCCTCCAGAAGTTGTGAATGCTCCAACACTGGAAGTTTTTAAGAAGATGTTGGATAACCATTTGTCTGAAGTGGTGTAGGGTTTCCTGCCTAAGCAGGGGGTTGGACTAGAAGACCTCTAAGGTCCCTTCCTACCCTTGTTATTCTGTTGTATCTAAACAGCGAGGTGCCTCGTTTTAGAGTTGTTGGGTGTTTTAGAAGATGTGGCATTTCTGGAGATATAAAGTCACATGACTTGGAATCCTCAACCTGTTAAAATCTACTGTTCTTCCCTCCCCCCCTTTTTTTTTCTTTTTCCCTTTTCTTCAATTGTCTCCGATTCTCGGAGAGTGCTTGGACAAGTCCCTGCAGTTTTCTTGGCAAGGTTTTTCAGAAGTGGTTTGCCATTGTCGCCTTCTTAGGGCTGAGAAAAGGGGCTGGCTCAAGGCCACCCAGATGGCTTCGTGCCTTAAGGAGAGACTAGAACTCGCCGTCTCCGGGTTTCTAGCCCGATGCCTTAATCAGTGAGCTTTCACGATTTCCTTCAATGCATTCGGGTGGTTCTCGACTTACAGCCATTCGTTTAGTGGCCGTTTGAAGTTACAACAGCCAATCCTCCTCATGTCTATGACATTATTTATTCGTAGCTATTTCCTGCATTCATAATCACGTTTATAGTTATATCTGTTATCTTATACATGCTTGGCAAACTAACTAACTAAATAAAAATGAATAAATGATGGCAATGTTCTAACCCTGATATTAAAACCACACTGAGTTTCTTCTTATTTGGGTTTTTGCACTTCACACATTATCCTCGACTTACGACCACAATTGAGCCCCCAAATTTCTCTCGATAAGTGGAGACGTTTGTCCCGTGAGTTTTGCCTCCCTTTTACCGACCTTTCTTTCCCCGGGTCGCTAAGCGAATCGTCGCCATCGATAAGCCAGTAACCCGGTTGTTAAGTGAATCTGGCTTCCCCAGTTGACATTGGCTTGCCCAAAGGTCGCCCAAAGGGGACCACGTGAATCTGGGGGGGGGGGGGACACAGCAACGGTCGTAAGTAGGAACCGATTGCCAAACGTCTGAATTTTTATCGCGGGATCGTGGGTTGGCTGTTACGAAGGCTGTTACCAGGAGCCTTGGTGGTGCAGCGGACTAAAGTGCTGTTAAGTAGCACTTAGCTGCCAGCTGCCTGCAATTACTGCGAGTTCAAATCTCACCAGGCTCAAGGTTGACTCAGCCTTCCATCCTTCCGAGGTAGGTAAAATGAGGACCCGGATTGTGGGGGCAATAAGCTGACTTTGTAGAAACACCGCTTATGGGGGGGTGGGGGGGCAAAAGTCCTAATAAGCAGGTATATACAAAAGTATGAAGGCTATTGCTTAACGCACTGTAAGCCGCCCTGAGTCTCCGGAGAACGGGCGGCATATAAATCGAGCCAATCAATCAATCAATCAATAACTGGGGGAAAAAAACAGTCCTAAATCACTTTTTTTGGGGGGGGGCATAACTTTCAACGGTCACTGAATGAACTGTTGTAAGTCGAGGACTACTCGTGGTCTGTAGATGATGCTTTGTGGCTTTAGCGTAACAGGCAAAAGCCACTCAGGTGTGTTTTGAAGGATAGGCGTGATGGAGGGAAATTCCAGGAGTCGGGCATGAGATCTGGAAAAAATGGGATCCGCCATTTTTATCT
This sequence comes from Pituophis catenifer annectens, assembly GCF_029215685.1. Lineage (NCBI taxonomy): Eukaryota > Metazoa > Chordata > Lepidosauria > Squamata > Colubridae > Pituophis > Pituophis catenifer. Next base: position 12,181,756 of record NW_027256890.1, read on the forward strand.
CTGCAGGGATTTCTGGAGGGATTTCTGGAGAAGGAGATCCTTACTAGTCTCATGTCACTCAAACTAGGAGCAGGTAACTAGAAGATGGGGGGGGTGTTTGGGGCGGGGCAGGGGTGGGGTGATTTGATCTTGAAACCCCTTGGGGTTCCTCACGACTTGAATACAGGGAGTCCCCAAATTTGTGTTGCTGAGACAGACATTTGTTAAGAGAGCTTTGCCCATTTTACGACTGTCGTTAAATGAATCCCTGCAGCTGTTAAGTGAGTCACACGGTTATTAAGTGGATCTGGCTTCCCCCCCCCCATTGAACCAAAGGTGCTTTTTTTTTTCCCAAGAGGCAACTGGACTTCCTTATTTTTTTTTTTTCTTTTGAAGACGTTTCGCTTCTCATCCGAGAAGCTTCTTCGGCTCTGACAGAATGGTGGGGAATGGAAGGATTGATACTCCTTGCAGACAGCTGGTCGTTTGCATTCTTTTTAGAGAGCCGGTGAGGCCACCTGGAGGTTTTATCTGTGTCATCGGGGGTCACCTGAGTTATGCACAAATGGGCGTGGAGTCTTCTTGGAACGGATGAAAGGCTCCACACCCATTTGCACTACTCAGGTGTCCCTGAGGACACAGATAAAACTTCCAAGTGGCCTCAACGACCCTCTAAAAAGGATGCAAATGACCAGCTGTCTGCAAGGAGTATCAATCCTTCTCTTCCCCACCATCCAGTCCAGAGCTGAAGAATCTTTTTGGATGAGAAGCGAAACATCTTCAAAGAAAAACAAGTTGCCTCTTGGAAAAAAAAAACACCTTTGGGACAACCATGATTGAGAAATCTCCACCGATTTCCCCGTTGACTTGGCTTGTCTGAAAGTCCCAAAAGGGCATCACAACCGTCATAAGTATGAGCCAGCGGCCAAGCACCTGAATTTCGATCACATGACCCTGAGAATGCTTGCGACGGATGTAAGGGCGAAAAACGGTCACCAATCGCTCTTTTCAGGGCTGCTGGAACTCCGAACGGTCGCTAAATCAACTGTCGTATGACGAGGATTGCCTGTACACACTTCCTTGCAATTCTTAAAAAGTCTCCTTGCTTGGGGTTTCCTCAAATTTCAGATTCGGGATGTCGCGAGTGGGCAGAAAAAGCGATTTCCAGAGTAAAAATAAAAATGCCAATCAAGAAGGGAGAATTAT
>NW_027256890.1:12187940-12240990 GCF_029215685.1 Pituophis catenifer annectens
GGGAAGGGAAGGGGGAGAGGATGAGAGAGAGAGAGAGAGAGGGAATGAGAGAGGGAGAGAGAGAGAGAGAGAGAGAGAGAGAACAGGGCAAGGGGTGTGGTAGCGGCTTACCAATGATGCTGATTTGATTGTGGCAAATGGTTCTCTGTTCCGGTAGTGAAGGGCCTGATTCTGGACCGAATGAGTAGGCCGCAGTTCAGGCCTGCGCTCCCCGTGGCCCACCTCATCCCTTATGAATACATGATCCTGCAGAAATGGATAAAAAGAAGGAGAAAGTCCAGTTGTGCTCTTCCTTCGCCAGCAGCCTTGCGCTCACCCTGTTTTTCACATAAGCCCGGCTGTTTGAAATGCATAGTTTGGCTCTGAGGCTCTTGATAGACCCTCACAGCAATCGCGGTACAAAACGAATCGGGAACCACATTGTCAGCCTTCCTTCTTCTTCTTCTTCTTCTTCTTCTTTCTCCTTCTTCCTTCCGTCAGCTGATTGCTAAGTGGGATGCTGCCGTCTGAATTCCCCGGCAGGTTTTCTCTTCTTCTTCTTCTTCTTTTTTTCTTTCTTTTTCTTTCTTTCTTTCGTTTCTCTCTCTCTCTCTCTCTCCCCTTCCTTCTTTCCTTCCTCTTTGCTCCTTTTCTCCTTCTCTCTCTCTCTCTCTCTTTTTTTTTTTCCCTTCCTCTTGGAGGTGGGGAAGGGGGGGGGCCTTTAACCTCCAAAGAAATCACATCGGTCCCAAAAAGAGCATTGGAAACGCCGTCGCCGCCGAGCACTGCAGAGCTGTGAGAGGAGTCCTCAGAAGCACTGCTGGCTGAGGATGCTGCGCCCAAATAATCGCTTTAAAAAAATGGTTTCCATGGCTAGGAAAAACGCTGCTCCTGTTCCTGCTGCCGCCTTTGAAAAGAGGAGTAAGGATTTGCCTCATTCCCTTGTCCAGCCTGGGTTTTTTTTTTTTTTTTTTTTTCCTTTTTTCCTTTCTCCCCCTCTCTCCTTTTTTTTTTCTCGCCCCCCCTTTCTCTCTCTCTCTCTCTCTCTCCCCCCCCCCTTACACCTCTCTGAACTCAGCTATCTGCTCTGGAGAAGAATTTTCTGCCTGGATGGCTGCAGCCTCGAGGAGGAGGAGGAAGAGGAGGAGGAGGAGGGGAAGAAAGGAAAAGGGGAAAAAAAAAAAAAAAAGCAAAAGCCAAAAAGGGGGGAGCAGGAAAAAAAAATAAAAAATAAAATAAAAGAAGAAGGTGGGAAAAAAAACCCAATTTTTTTTTAAAAAAAAAAAAAACACCCCAAAAACACCCGCTTTGGCTTCTAATCGGGTTGCTCCCAAAGATTTCGGTGACTGCTCAGAGATGCTGCTTTCTAGTCATGATCGTACACGATTCTAGCATTTTCTCTCCATAGCCTTGCAAAGGGATGAGAAGGGTTTTTTTTTTTTTTTCCTTTCACATTTAAAGAGACAGAGCACACTATTTCCCCCCCCCCTCCACACACACACACACACCCGTCGTACAAGTGTGAGCCTGATCCAACAGGCGAGGGAACTGGGAGGATCGTGCAGCTGGCTTTAGCTGTGACTTGTGCGTGCCCCTTTGGGGCGTGGGGAAGGGAAGGGAAGGGGAGCAGGGCCGAAGGAGCTATCGATATGATCGAAGAGAGGGGAGGATATGCGGGGCCTTTGGTGGGGGAGAGTAGGGAAGGGGGCTTTTGACCCAGAGCGGGTCCCGATTCGGGAAGACACACGTGCATGCACACGCGTGACGGCCCGTGAATGCACGGATTGGACGGCCCTAAGTTTTGCTACCTACCTACCTACTTCCCACCCCACCTCGAGCCTCAGTGGGTCATCTGTGAAATGGGGGGGGGGGATAAATGGCTGTCTTCCACCAGCCTTCGGGCTGAACGTGAAAACGAGCACACTGGCACGTGTGTAAAAACCCCACTTACTTGGGGGGGGGGGTCATCTGTGGTCAAGTCAGCGAGCGAGTCATAGAGGCTGGCAAAAGTCGCCGCGTTGGCGCATGTTTCCTTAGACAAGGGTGACCGACGTTTAAATTATTATTTTTTTTAAAAAAATATATATATAAGAGACCATCGCTTGCATTTTCGCCAGGGGTAGGAATGCGGGCAGAAAATAACAGGGGTTTTTTTTCCCCCCTCGTTTAACAACCACAACTGGGTCCGCTGAGCGAAGCAGCCGCTCCCTTAAAAAAAACGCCACACTCTGCCGATGGCCGGATTGCAAGTTTGCTTCGTTTTACAACACCTGAGGTCATCGGTGCAAAGGCTGGGGTTGGGGGGCAGAGGATTGATTTATTTTTCGTCACCGTCGCCGGGAGCTTGGGAAACGAGGCCGTCGTTAAACGAGGACTACAGGGTACGGTCCAGAGTGTATTGGCTCTGGCGCCGTTTGGGTTTGCTGCCAAGAGACTCTGGCAGGAACAGGAGTGAAGTTGCCTATGGATTTTAAAGAGTCGAAGTGGTTGGGAAACACATTCGTTATTAAAAATGAAAACACAAGGAAAGGCAATATCGAACAATTGCGGGAGGCGTGTTCCGGTGCACACAACAAACACACAAGGGTGTGGGCCACAAACCAGGTTCTACAAGTCGGCCAAATTTTAACCCGGGGTGGAGTGGGGGAACCTGGCTTAGGGTTATTATTCTGCCTGCATCCTCAATGCTTCCTTCAAGGTTCCCAGCTTTGCAGCTCCGTCAAGACGTGGGAATTTCCTAACGAATTCTTAAAGACGGTCCTCCTAAAACGATCATCGCATGCAGGTAGTCTTCGACTTATGACCACAACGGTGCACCAGAACTTCCACCCCTAAGCAAGGCAGTCTTTAAGTGAGTCACGCACAGTTTGGATCACCAGAGTGCAGGGACGCTACGGTGTAAAGGTTGGAAGTGCAAGGACCAGTCCATAGGTTACCCTTTTTTCCCCCCAGGGTTGCTCTCACTTTTTGCCATTAAATGAAGGGTTGTAACTTGAGGAGTCCCTGTTCTCTTCTGTGCCGGTGAGAGACCTTCGATTTTGCAAAACTTTCTAACCTTCCATCATTAAGCAAAAGCAGATCTTGCAAGAAATTTGATGGGACACCATTTAATCATCTCAAGATTTGGAAGCCTGGTATGGTTGGTTAAGCCATGGTGGTTCTTTCTAAGCCATAGTTTATCACTTATAAGCTACGGGTGGTTCTCGATTTACAGCAATTGGGCCCCACATTTGTGTCGCTAAGCGAAAAGTGGTGCGGTGGCCTAGAGGTGGAGCTCTCGCCTTACAATCAGAAGGCTGTGAGTTCGATCTGAGGTAGAGGCAGATATTTCTCTCTCTGGGCGCACTGAGAATATATCTGCTGAACAAAACTCCGCACTGGCGACAGGAAGGCATCCGGCCAGTAACCACTCTGCTAGCTCCATTCGGTTGCCCAGATTCCACCCTGCAAGGGATTTTGTGGTCGTTAAAAGAGGAGGATGATTTGTATTGCTAAGCGAAACTTTTGTTAAGTGCATTTTGCTCTGTTTTTAGAACCTTTCTTGCCACAAATGTTAACTGAATCCCTGCAGTTGTTAAATTGGTCACTTGGTTGTTAAGTGAATCTGGCTTCCCCATTGACTTGGCTTGTCAGAAGGTCGTAAAAGAGGATCACAAAACCCCGGGACACTGCGACTGTCATAAATACGAGCCAGTTGCCAAGCGTCTGAATTTTGATGCCTGCAACGGTCGTAAGTGTGAAAAATATTCCTAAGTCACTTTTTTCCAGTGCTGTTGTAACTTGTTGTAACAGTCACTAAAATGAACTGTGGTTGAGGACAACCTGTAGTCCTCAAGTTAAGACCATTCGACCAAAGTTAGAGCAGTCCTGAAAAGAGTGATTTAAGATTGGTCCTCGTGCTTACAACCATCGCAGCATCCCCGCAGTCAGGTGAGCAAAGTCAATTGAGGGGGGGGGGGGGAAATCAAGATTCACTTAACAACCTTGTTGCTAACTTCAAGCGGGATAATTACACCAGTTGAGACCAGAAACAGGTATCTGTGGTCTCAACAATATATCTAATTTTTGTTAAAACTATTGAGCCTGGGCAGCACTTTTGATGCCAAAAGATGCTTCGGTTCAGCTGAGGTCAAGAATCTGTTTGCACAGGAATCCATTTCTTGAAATTTGTTTGCGACAGGATTCCTGTAAAAAAAGCTGCAACCCCTCCAAAGTACCTTTAAAATCAACCCGGACGACCCATGACTTGCCGGGGGTCATCCTCTCAGAGAGGCTTCCTTACCTAAACAGGTAAACAGAAAGGCCACGGTGGGCAAAAATAACAGTAGGAGCAGGAGTGATTTTCGATTTCCCGCTGGCTTCCCCAATGACTTTGCTTAAGCCAGTGTTTCTCAACCTTGGAAACTTAAAGATGGGTGGACTTCAAGTCCCAGAAACCCCCAGCCAGCGCTGCTTCTTTGCTGGGAGCTGCTGAACCAGTGGTGGGATTCAGCCAGTTCGCACCTATTCGGGAGAACCGGTTGTTAACTTTCTAAACAGTTCGGAGAACCGGTTGTTGGAAGAAATCTTATTTTGTTTTTTTCCACTTTATTATTATTATTATTTATTCAATTTATATACCGCCCTTCTCCTATTGGACTCAGGGCGGTGCACAGCCAAGGATAAAAAACATGCCAATACAAAATTTAAAATCAATTAAAAGAATTATACAGCTTTGGCCCACAATTTAAAACAATCCAATTAAAACCCAATTTACACTTAAAAAGCTAAAAAGCTAAAAAGAGCTAAAAAAGGGCTAAAAAAGGGGGGGGGGTTTCACGCCAGCCCTGCTTGATGGAAAAGTTTTTAGGGCACGGCGAAAGGCCCGGAGATCCGATATCCTTCGTATCTCCGGGGGCAAATCGTTCCAGAGGGCAGGTGCTGCCACAGAGAAGGCCCTCCCTCTGGGGGTCGCCAGCCGATATTGTCTGGCTGACGGCACCCTGAGGAGTCCCTCTCTGTGGGAGCGTACTGGTCGGTGGGAGGCTATCGGCGGCACTTTACAGGGCTAATCCTGTAAGGAAGGCAGGAAGGAAACATTCTGGTGTTGTTTCTAGCCTAATCTTTATTGCCCTGCTTACAGAAACTGCCTCTCTGGTTAACCCTTATTACATTGTAACAGCTAAGGCGAAGCGCCCATCAACATGAGTGACGTTGAGTTGGCCACGCCCACACGGTCACATGACCACCGAGCCACACCTACCCAGCTGGTCATTAGGGCAGAGAACCGGTTGTTAAATTATTTGAATCCCACCACTGTGCTGAACCAACTCATTCTTTCAACTTCCCAGGTAGCCCTTGACTTCTGAGTGTTTATTTAGCAACTGTTCAAAGTTACGAACGTGCTGGGGGAAAAAAAAAAAGGAACTTACAAACAGACTCTCCGACTCACAACCTCTGCATCATCTCCCGTCCTGTGATCAAAATTCAGCTTGGTTAACCTGTGTGTACTTACAAGGGTTGTGTCACATGCTCTCTATGTCTTCCGACAAGCAAAATCGACCAGATTTGACTAAACGACGAAGTGGCTCGCTTAACAATCTTGGTCATTGGCTCAGAGCAAGTATGGAAAAATAGGTGATTAAATCGGGTGTGACTCCCGATTTATGACCGACTTACTTAAAAGACGGAGGTTCCGGTTCCGTTGTGGTCATAAGTCGAAGACTGGCTGTATTTATTTTTGTTTAAACACGCTTCTACACTGCCATAATGAAAACTATTCCCATTAGCTCAAGATGGCAGACTCTCTCAAACGCAAAGAAGAGGGATTGGGGGGGGCAGGGGTGATTTGTTTAGTTTCATTTCATTCGCACACACTCACACAAATCTGGGCTTTGCCTAAATAGATCCACCCGTTGGGAGAGCAACCAAGTAGAGGAAGGATCAAACAGGGAAGTAGCATGGAATCATTAGGTAAAGACAAGAGGGGCAAGATCAGAATCTCCTTAAATGCCTTTGAGCTTCAATCTGGCTTTTCCCAGGTGAATCTGCCAGCCTGGGATGATTCCTGTAAAAGAGGCATGGAGCAATCAAGGAGCTAGTTTGAACTCTACCACGTGTGGGGCTGGTGGCTGGTGCCTGACATCATCCCACAGAAATCACATTGGATCAGAAGGATTGTTTTACTGAGACCACGTGTTATGTTCGGGCGGCCAGCGTGATCCGAACATTGTACTGACGTGAGCCCTGAACCACGTACCTTCTCGGGGAGATCCGTGAGCAGCTATTTGGTCAAGAGAAGAATCCACGTGCAGATCAGGATCGGGTGGGAAGCTACTGAAGTTACGGTGTTAGTTTAGGGACTGTGACAGTTTCAGCCAAAGGACAACCACTTAGGGGGGGAGACAAAGTTGGGGAGACAAGGTGGTGTTGCAGGACAAGGACAAAGGTACGCATGCAAGGTTGAAGGACACAATGAGAGCAGGATATGGCAGAGGCTGGCAGGCATTCTGTCTTAAAGGCGGATCTTAGAAGCTTCCACTCGTCGTTAACTTTCTTATTTTCGTTTCCAACCTAACCATCAAGACCGATTCCCACTGTCATCTACGTTTCTTCTTCGCCCGCAGCTTGACAATAACAGGGAGGGGGATGGTGGTCGGAATCCAAGGGAGGAAGAACGGTATTCAAGCGTCCGTCGGCTTCCGTGAGACACTGCTGGCATCTCAAGGATGCCCCGAGCAGATGTCCCAGCGTGGCTGGCCTGTTTCCCATAACCTAAATGATTGTTCGAAGTTTTGGACTGTGGGTGGCCCATGGGGAAAAAAAGGGAGAATTAACTATACTTGCTTTTGCGCGGGAAACCCAGAGCTGGTTTTGCTTCTTCGGTGCCGATGTGGTTTAATGCAGTAAAGCTTCATATACTCTTGGTAAAATAATGTTCCTTTTTCTGGATTCGCTAATTGGACACCAACGCTACTCAAGATCTGTTCTGGACACCATCCTTTACATGAATCCTGCATGGACACTGACCCTAAGTTCTTAAAGCAGGTATGCCTTTAAGGTAGTCCTCAATTTACAATCACAATCACAATCAGAATTTCCATTGTTCAGCAAGTTCATTGTTTAGTGATTCGGGCCTGATTTTTACCTTTTTTTTTTTTTGGCCACAGTTGTTAAGCGAATCACTGCAGCTGCAATTGTTTTAAGTGAATCTAGGTTTCCCCCGTTGACTTTGCTTGTTGGAAGCCAGCCGGGGAGGTCAGAGACGGCAATCGCGTGACCTCAGGATGCTGCAACCATCATACGTACATGCCAATGGCCCAGCATTTGAATTTTGATCCCAGCGGATAACATGACGGATTAAGTGCGGGGACCGCTCATCGGTCTCTCTTTTCTTTTTCCAGTGCTGTCGTAACGGTCACAATATGAATGGGTTGTAAGCTGAGGACTACCTGAACTGATTAATATATCCAAGAGGTCTCGATCATACAGGCCAAAGTGTCTAAAAGGTTGAATCATGGCAAACGGGACCAAAATTTGTTAATCGGAGAGGTTTTGTTGCCCATCCAAGCAACTTGGGTCAAAAATTTTTTTTAAAAAAGTATGCAATGCAATACATCAGGGATGTCAAACTAGATTTCTTTGAGGGCCGTATCAGCATTGTAGTTCTCCTCCGCGGGCCGGGCCGGGCCGGGCCGGGGTGGTGGGAGACGGGATGGACGATTCCTGCAGCACCCTGCCGGCCGAAACGGGGCACTGGGGTGTATGTCCTGCATGTGGGGGCCCTGCACTCCATTTTGGCTGGCAGGGTGCTGCAGGAGGCCATCCAGGCTGAAAACGGGGCACGGGGGGGGGGGCATGCAAGGCCCCTCGTGCCCCATTTTGGCTGCCAGAGGCACCGTGGGCCGGTCCTTTGCTAATTCCAGGCCGGTCCCATAGGCCAAATTTAAGCACCCTGCAGGCCGGATTCGGCCCATGTACTTTGAGGCCTCTGCAATGCATCAATGGAGACTCTAATCATCCAGGCCAGTAGTCCCTAACTTTTGCGGGCTTGGAGGAGGTGTAGAGGGGAACTGGGATGCGTGAGTGGTGGGCATCGCGCACACGAGAAGAGAAATCTTTGGGGTGCGGTTTTGCTCTAACCCTCGGGCTTCTCCACGCCAAAAGCTTTTATTTATTTATTTATTTATTTATTTATTTATTTATTTATTTATTTATTTTATTTATTTTATTTTATTTATTTTATTTATTTATTATTTAAATTTGTATACTGCCCTTCTCCCGAAGGACTCAGGGCGGTGAACAGCCAAAACTTAAAACACACACAGTATAAAAATTAAAAAGAATTAAAACAGAATTAAATCAGTTTGGCTTCCCTAAATTTTAAAACCCTTTCCCCATAAAATAAGCCATTAAAATTTTAAGCCAGCCCGGCTTGCTGGAATAAGAAGGTCTTTAATGCTCGGCGGAAAGTACGGAGGTCCGGGATCAGTCGTATTCCTGGGGGTAGCTCGTTCCAGAGGGCGGGTGCCCCCACAGAGAAGGCTCTCCCCCTGGGGGTCGTCAGTCGACATTGCCTGACCGACGGCACCCTGAGGAGACCCTCTCTGTGGGAGCGGATTGGCCGGTGGGAGGTTATCGGTGGCAGAAGGTGGTCTCGTAAGTACCCGGGCCCTAAGCCATGGAGCGCTTTAAAGGTGAGAACCAATACCTTGAAGCGCACCCGGAAGACCACAGGGAGCCAGTGCAGCTTGCGCAGGAGAGGTGTTACATGGGAGCGCCATGTCGCCCCCATAATTACCCGTGCGGCCGCATTCTGGACCAGCTGGAGCCTCCGGGTGCTCCACAAGGGGAGCCCCATGTAGAGAGCATTGCAGTAGTCCAGGCGAGAAGCAGAAAGGCCTGAAGCAGCGTGAGATTATTCCCCCGAAGCTTTTTACCTGCGGGCCAGGGGTTGGGGACCTCTGATCCAGGCCAAAGGTATCTAAAATTACCTAACTTTTTTTTTAAAAAAAAACATTTGGACCGAGGAAGTTGCTCAGATGAGCAAGGAAACAATCTCAGATTAACATTAATTTTGTTTCCCGTTGCCATCATCATCTTTTAATAACCCCCTAATCCCTTGCGGGGTGGACTCTGGGCAACTGAATGGAGCCGAGTGTTTTACTGGCTGGATGCCTTTCCTGTTGCCAGTGCTGAGTTTTTTTCCCCCCGGCAGATATATTCACACTGTGCCCAGAGAGAGAGAGAGAGAGAAATATCTGCCTCTACCTAGGATCGAACTCACAGCCTTCCTCACGGTGAGGCGAGAGCTCCACCTCTAGGCCACGGCACCCACTTTGGTTTCCCGTGGCCACGGGTCGACTTTTTTTTTAGACGTCGCACCGATCAACGGACGGTGCGTTCAAGATCTGCAAAGAAAGTGCGGTAAAGCAGAGATCAGGTGAGAGCGGAGGAGGAAGGGTGGATGAGGAAGCAGCAGCCCAGACGTACCTTCTTAATGACAACAGAGGAAGTGGAATTAATGGAGCTCTCATGGTCATGCATCAGAAGCAGCTCAGAACCGCTCTCCTCCATTACCTCCTGCACGCTGTTGACACTGCTGCTCTGGCTGCCTGTGCTGATAGACATGCTGGGGATGGAATGATTGCTGCCCAGACTGTCCATCTTCCTAGTCAGGTTTGTCCCATGCTCACTGTCCTACAAAATAAGGAGCGGCAGCTTTAACGGCGGGATGAAAGGAACCGCCGCCAACCAGGGGGGAAGACTAGAACAGGGACTGTTCTAGAGGAGACCCCAAAAAGGTTCTCGCCTACTTCTAGGTCAGTGATGGAGAACCTTTTCGGCACCGAGTGCCCAAACCGGAATGCATGTGTGTGAGTGTGTATGTGTGGGCGCCAGAGCGCCCGAAACCTGAAGATCAGCTAGCCGGCGTGCATATGCCTGTTTTTTGGCCGTTTTTCAGGCTGTTTTCAAGCCGTTTTTCAGCTGTTTTCAAGATGTTTTTCAGCTGTTTTCAAGATGTTTTTCAGCTGTTTTCAATATGTTTTTCAGCTGTTTTCAAGCCATTTTTCAGCTGTTTTCAAGATGCTTTTCAGCTGTTTTCAGGCCATTTTTCAGCCGTTTTTGGCCCATTTTCAGGCCATTTTCTGGTGTTCCGGCACCCACAAAGATCAGCTGGCTGGCATGCATGTGTGTGCCGGAAACCAGAAGAGCAGCTAGCCGGCGTGTGTATGCCCCGTTTTTGGGCCATTTTTCAGGCTGTTTTCAAACCGTTTTTCAGCTGTTTTCAAAATGTTTTTCAGCTGTTTTCAAGCCGTTTTTCAGCTGTTTTCAAGATGCTTTTCAGCTGTTTTCAGGCCATTTTTCAGCCGTTTTTGGCCCATTTTCAGGCCGTTTTCTGGTGTTCCGGCACCCACAAAGATCAGCTGGCTGGCATGCATGTGTGTGCCGGAAACCAGAAGAGCAGCTGGCGACGGCGCGCGTACCCACAGAGAGGTCTCTGTGTGCCACTTCTGCAAGCGTGCCATAGGTTCGCCATCACAGTTCTAGGTCCTTTCCTCCTTTTGTGGGTTCCTCGGGGCTCTCTGAGCTCGGTGGTTTTCTTACAGACGTTTCATGACCCAACTAGCTAACGTCATCAGGGCTAGGAGGGGGTGGGGGTTTGTGGAGAGGAGGAAGAGGATTGAGAAGGAAGGAGGAAAGAAGAGGAGGAGGAGGAGGATGGAAGAAGAATGTGGGGTCTTGGGTGCTCTCTGAACTTGGTGGTTTTTTTGTAGACATTTTACTACCCAACTAGGGGACATCATCAGTGCTAGGAGGGAGTGGTAACGAAATGCCTGCAAGAAAATCACCAAGCAGAAAGAACACCAAGATTCCTCCTCCTCCTCCTCCTCCCTTTTAGCACTGATGATGTTACCTAATTGGGTAATGAAATGTCTGCAAGAAACCCACCAAGTTCAGAAAGCACCAAGGACCCCACAGTCATTTTCCTCCTCCTCTTCCTCCTCCTCTCCACAAACCCTACTCCCTTCTAGCACTGATGATGTTACCTGGTTGGGTAATGAAATGTCTGCAAGAAACCCACCAAGCTCAGAAAGCACCAAGGACCCCACAGTCATTTTCCTCTTCTTCTTCCTTCTCCTCTCCACAAACCCTACTCCTTTCTAGCACTGATGATGTTACTTAGCTGGCTCATGCTTAAAGAGCACCAAGAATCCCACAGTTCAACCTTGAGCTACAAATATTTTCTTTTCTCAGCTTCCTTCTTCCCTTGCAACCAAAAAAAAAAAACCTGGTTACTGGGAAGTGGCAGGAGCAGGAGTGTCTGTTATCTGCATACCGGTTGATCTTTTCCAGTCTTGCCCTCTGCATAAATCAAGACAAGCGTGAGTAACTTTACTATTTTGGGGCTAAGTATCCTCAAAATCCCATCTTTTAGGCACCGGGTACGGAAGGGGAGAATCGCTTCACAGGAAACTCCTATTTCACTTCTATTTTTAATCTGGGGATGGAATAACTAATGGAAATTAGTTAGATTCTTGCTATCCATCCCAGATAGCAAGAAATGGTTAAAATAAAAAAGTTAGTTGCTATCTGCCTTGGGTCATATTCCAGCAGCCATACTGACAAGAAGCAGATGAAGGGGTTTTCGACATGCGTTCAAGTACAGGTAGTCCTCGACTTACGACCACAACGGGAAGGGGGGGAGGGGCTGGAATTTCCATCACTAAACAAAGCGAGGCGGTTGGTTAAATGAAGGGCGCCCAATTTTACAAAACTTTTCTGCCACGTTGGTTAATGAATCCCGGGGGGGCATTGTTAAGCGAACAAGTGAAGGTCGTTAAGTGAAACCGGCTTCCCAGTATTGACTGGGCTTGTCAAAAGGCAGTCATGTGACCCTAGGGTCAAATGCCAAGCACCCAAATTTTGATCGTGTGACTCTGGGGATGCCGCCACACAGTTGTTAAGTGCGAGGGTGCTGGCCGTAAGTTACTTTCTTCAGGGCCGTTGTAACCTTGAATGGCCACTAAACGAACGGTCGTAAGTCGAGGACTGCCCGAGCTCAGGTTTGCATGCTGCATGCAATGATTATTTGGCGGGATGAATGACCACTTTGTCAAAGACCGCTACGGAAGAACAGTGAGGGTGAAGGTGAATTCACGCCCAAATCACAACCGAACGAGCTTTCTCCAAACTCTGTCTCTATCCTTGCTAGTTGATGGCCACGTTTGGTGGTTAAAATGTCTGGGAGGAAGGATCTCGGTCACCGGACATTCTCTATGGCTCTTGTTGCTTTTTTAAACCAAGATTCCTTCTAGTCTAAAAGAGCCGTGGTGGCGCAGTGGTGAGAATGTGGTACTGCAGGCTGACTCTGCCGAATGCCAGCAGTTCGATTACCTGACCGGATTAAAGTTGACTCAGCCTTACATCCTTCTGAGGTCGGTAAAAAAGGTAAGTGTTGGGGACAAGAGGCTGACTCTGTAAAGCGCTAAGAGAGGGACGTATAAGGCTACTGGTCAGTTGTCCTGATCCTTTCTTTATTTTCTAAACACCACGTTAACTCACTAGCCCTGTGTTGTATTGGGCAAAAATAGCCACCCCCTGCGTAAATAAAGAAGAAGATCCAATGAGGAAGACATCCTCCAGTTGTCCTCCATACGGAGTGTCCTCCCCCTTGATTGATGGGCAGGTCGGCCACGGACTAGTCTTTATCCCCATTTCAAGCGGGAATGAAGTGACCCTTGGTCCATCTCATCTTAATTCAGCCACAGGGAGAAGTTGTTGTTGTTCCTGGTTGGGCTGGACGCTCTATCACAGTGATGGCTAAACTTTTTGTTCGTTGTGTGCCGAAAGTACACGTGGGTGTACTTGTGCGTGACCCCCCCAGCACTTCCCCCTCCCCGTGAGCATGCGCGCGACCCCCCTGTCCCGTTTTGGGCCTAGTAGGCCTCCCTGCAGCCTCCTGGGACCAAGAACAGACACCCCCCCACCCCCGCGGCCCATTTTTGGTCCCAGCAGGCTTCAGAGAGTCCGGCTAGGCCCAAAACGGGCCATGGGAGGTGGAGGGGGGGCACGATGCAGCCCTTCACGCTCCCCCCTCCCCCTGCACGCGACCCCCTTGCCCCATTTTGGGCCTAGTAAGCCTCCCTGCAGCCTCCTGGGACCAAAAACGGACACACACCTCCGCGGCCCATTTTTGGTCCCAGGAGGCTGCAGGGAGTCCTGCTAGGCCGAAAACGGGTTGTGGGGGAGGGGTGCGGTGACTCCCCCCCGGCAGCCCGTTTTTGGCCCCGGAGGCTGCAGGAGTCCTGCTAGGCCGAAAACGGGCCACGGGGGGAGGGGCAGCGCAGCCCACCACGCGCCCCCCCACCCCCGGGCATGCACACGTGTCTCCCGCATGCGGCCAGCCCCACCCCCGGGCATGCGCAGCAGAGACCAAAAATTCAGCTGGCCGGCGGGAGGCGCGCCCGCATGCGTGCCACCTGTGATGGTTCGCCATCACGGCTCTATCATCTCTGTTAGACGTGGTCATGACGGAAAATATCTTGAGTCACGTTCTTTAGTCCGGGTACGAAACAGCAACTACCGGGCCCTGTTTTGGGGATCTAACTGTTTTGGGAACGACTCTTTTGGGATCTAAGTAGGGCTGTGACTCCAAAACTGAGAACAAACTTGATCTCAAGGACTGTCTCCAAAGCAATCAGTGTGCAGAAGTCAAGAGGTAAGACAGCCTTGTTCCCAACTACATTCCTCAACGTTGTGCTGGGACACCCATGAAAAGGGACTTGCCAGGGAGCCCTGTGAAGCAGGAGACATGTTATTATGACGATTATTGTTATTATTATTATTATTATTTATCGGCGGTATAGATAAACTTGATACCTCCTCGTCTTCCTGAGACTCGTTCAGAGGGCCATTGTAGACCTCCTGGAAAAGGATTTTGTTCATTTTGCGAGACTGGAGGTTATCCAACTCTCGGACCGCATCCTTGGTTCTTTGAATCAAGTCTACGAGGACCCGGGACGGACGCTCGCATCGTACAAATTCGTGCTGGGTTTTAGAAGGGATGACAGAAGCGTTCTGGATGAGAAGACATAAAAAGAGGCAAAAGACGAGACCACCCGACCCGCCCAATCTCTCCCACAACCTCCTCCTCCTCCTCCTATAGTTGTACAAGGAGAAACTCATTATGAACTCGAGAAAAATTTTAGATCCGAGGCTATATAGGGGTCGCTTACAATACTTAGTAACCTTTGTCTGAAGCTACCTTTGTAAGACATATTGGTTAAGATTTCAATCCATTCCATTGAACTGCCCACCCTGGAATTCAAGAATCAGCCATATTTTTTAGGCAGTGGGCACCAAGATAGGTACCATTTTATCGTCTTTTTCATCATTATCATCTTCATCATCGTTGGATAATTCAGGAAGACTGAATTATTATGAAATGTAGCACTCCAATGAAAATTTGGTCATTTTAAAGAGGTGGGGGTTTTTTTTACATAAAGAGCAAGTTCAAAGTTGACTGATGTCATGTTGTTTGACGAGATATGGCCTTGTTCATATAGACTCACATATTGTTGACTGTTGTTGATGGGACATGCCCTTATGCATACGGACTCAAGACAATGTATTGTTGACTATTGATGATGGTATATGGCCTTATTCGTACAGACTCATCACTAGGTATTGTTGACTACTGATGATGGGATATGGCCTTATTCATACAGACTTATCACTATATATTGCTGACTATTGATGATGGGATATGGCCTTATTCATAGAGACTCATCACTATGTATTGTTGACTATTGATGATGGTATATGGCCTTATTCATACAGACTCATCACTAGGTATTGTTGACTATTGATGATGGGATATGGCCTTATTCATACAGACTCATCACTAGGTATTGTTGACTATTGATGATGGGATATGGCCTTATTCATACAGACTTATCACTATATATTGCTGACTATTGATGATGGGATATGGCCTTATTCATACAGACTTATCACTATATATTGCTGACTATTGATGATGGGATATGGCCTTATTCATACAGACTCATCACTAGGTATTGTTGACTATTGATGATGGGATATGGCCTTATTCATACAGACTTATCACTATATATTGTTGACTACTGATGATGGGATATGGCCTTATTCATACAGACTCATCACTAGGTATTGTTGACTATTGATGATGGGATATGGCCTTATTCATACAGACTTATCACTATATATTGCTGACTATTGATGATGGGATATGGCCTTATTCATAGAGACTCATCACTAGGTATTGTTGACTATTGATGATGGGATATGGCCTTATTTGTACAGACCCATAACTATATATTGCTGACTATTGATGATGGGCTATGCCCTTATTCATACAGACTCATCACTAGGAATTGATATTGATGATGGGTAATGCCCTATATGCCCTATAGTCTATACAAATAAGGGATATGCCCTTATTTGTATAGACCCATAACTATATATTGCTGACTACTGATGATGGGTTATGCCCTTATTCGTACAGACTCATCACTAGGTATTATTGACTACTGATGATGGGATATGCCCTTATTTGTACAGACCCATAACTATATATTGCTGACTATTGATGATGGGCTATGGCCTTATTCATACAGACTCACTTATATATCGTTGACTGTTGTTGATGGGACATGCCCTTATGCATACAGACTCAAGACAATGTATTGTTGACTACTGATGATGGGTTATGCCCTTATCCATACAGACCCATAACTAGGTATTGTTGACTATTGGTGATGGGATATGGCCTTATCCGTACAGACTCATAACTAGGTATTGTTGACTATTGATGATGGGATATGGCATACAGACTTAAGACTGTGTATTTTTGACTGTTGTAATGAGATATGCCCTTAGAGACTCAAGACTACATATTCTTGACTCTTGTTGATGTCTTATGCTCTTATTCATATGGTCTCAAAATTCACGAATGAAGGCAAATATACATGTCTAGGGATAATGTTGCGGGATCCAATCTGGACCGGTTGCCAGGACCGAAGGTTTTGTCTTCCGAGTTTTTGAACTCCTGCTTGAAGCCCTTCCTTGGGGAACTTCTCTCTCACAAGAATGTCACCTTTTCCCTCACCAAAAATCACATTCTGGTTAGAGAGAAGATCCCTGAGGATGGGAGTCCAAAAAATCGGAAGGTTATACCCCTGGTCTCACTGACCGACCCAGATTGGACTCAAGACTATGTATTGTTGACCGATGACCGGTCAACTTTCTTTCACCAAACAAGGAAATAGACTTCACGGTACATCTCCTTCTTGGTCTTCAACGTCTCACCTCTTCTATTCCACTCACTCTGTCCTTACTTTGATTTCTGCTGCTTTCAAACTACTCGTCTTACTGATGGCCTCTTCTTTTACTTCCCCAGAATCCTTGGTGGGGAAAAGTTCTAGGGAGCAGGGCTAAAAATGGACCACTTGGGTTTACTCAAGCTTGTCTGATACATCTGAAGAGAACTTTCTAGGGGTGGAACCAAATAGGGAGGAAAAGCCAGGCAGTCCCTGGAGGAAAACTAAAAGGAGAGTCAGTTGCCTCCCCATGACACGTATTTCCCAAGGCAGAAAGGTGAAACGTTACCCTCAAAAGTTCGGATGACGATGGACGCTCCTGAGGTATTTTCTGCAAGCAGTAATCAACAAATCTTCTAAAAGAGTCTGTCCTGAATATGGGAACAGAATGGATGTCAGAACATGTTCCGGTAGGAGAAGGGATAGAAAAGTCAAGGTGTGGCAGTTGAGAATTGCTAGCGTTGATGCTGTTATCCAGTTGGGTAATGAAATGTCTGGAAGAAAACCACCAAGCTCAGAGAGCATCAAGGACCCTATAGTTGTCCTCCTCCTCCTCCAACCCCACTGCAAACCTAGTGCGCCCATGCGCAGAGCTGCCAGAAGGCAAGAGCAGCTGAAGAAAAAAGGACGACTGGGGAGTAAGGCCTGGAGATGATTGGTCCCTCCTATAAGGCTTAATAGAGCAGCAAGGAGTCGTTGGGTTCTTTGTAGAAAAGCAACGTTGATTCCAGTGCTTCTTGTCAAAGTCTCTTGAGCTTTGTGGGGTCTTTGACAAGAAAAGCCTTTGGCAGGTTGCCAAAAGACATCGAAGGTTGGTGATAAGGCCGAAGAATTTTATTTTGGACTAAGCCGAGAATGAATTAATTCTCAGCTGTTTTAATAAAATAAGTTTGTTGAGGACTGAATTGTGTTTTGGTAATCACTACTTGGGCCTCGGTCACAACAAAACCAAAGCAGACAGACACCCCCCCACCCCCACCCTTGAACTCTTACCACACATTGGACTGTAGCGTGGGGGAATCGTTCTGGGCGATGTGATATAAGGCACTCATTGCGTTCATATTGAAGAGGGGTGGTTTCCGTTCCGCTGTATGGAAAAACAGAGAAAGGGGGGGAAGAAAAAAAAAAATACGAGGTACGATGGAATCACTGGGCGACTCTGGCCGGCTTACAAACCGTAGGAAGATTACAGATTAACAGAGGTGGAAGGGACCTTGTAGGTCATTTAGTCCAACACACACACCCCCGCCTAAGCAGGAGACCCTACGCCCGTGATGGCGAACCTATGGCATGCGTGCCACAGCTGGCACGCGGAGCCATATTGGTGGGCACGCGAGCATTGACCTAGCTCAGCTGCAGCGGGCATGCACGTGCCGGCCAACTGGTTTTCAGACCTTCTGGGCCTACCGGAAGTTGGGAAACAAGCTGTTTCCGGCCTCCGGAGGCCCTCCTTGGGGGGGGGAGTGAGGAAGGCCCATTTTTCACCCTCCCCAGGCTCCAGAGGCTTTCTAGGACTGGGCAAAAACGGCCTTCCCCACCACCCCAGAGGCCAGAAGCAGCCCGTTTGCCGACTTCCGGTGAGACCAGAAGGCCCGTTTTTCACTCTCTCCAGGCTCCAGAGACTTTCTAGGAACCTGGAGAGGGTGAAAACGGCCTCCCCTCCCCCCCCCCCGGAGGCTGGAAACGGCCTGGGGCACATTGAATTAAGGGTGTGGGCACACAAACGTGTGACCCCCCCCTCCTCTTCCCCCGCTTTTGGCACATGACGGCAAAAAAGTTAGCCATCACTGCCCTATGCCATTTCTGACAGAGGGCAGTCTAGTCTCTTCTTGAAAGCTTCCAGGGATGAAATTCCCGCGACTTCTGAATAACAGAATAATAACAGATTAACAGAATTGGAAACGGTGGTGGGATTCAGCTGGTTCTCTCCTGGTCTGGCGAACTGGTAGCGGCGACTGTGGGAAGCTCCGCCCGGACGTTAACGCCTGAGCACCGCGTATGCGTGGAAGGCCGCGTACGCTCACATTTGCGAACCGGTAGGGAAGGTAAGTGAATCCCACCTCTGGTTGGAAGGGATCTTGTAGATCATCTAGTCCAACTCCCCACCCAAGCAGGAGACCCTACACCATTTCTGACAGATGGCAGTTCAGTCTCTTCTCGAAAGCCTCCAGTGATGAAGCTCCCACAACTTCCAAAGGCAACTTCTGTTTCATGGGTAGATTACTCTCACTGTCACAAAATTTCTCCTTATTTCTAGGTTGAATCTCTCCTTGATCAGTTTCCATCCATTATTCCTTGTCTGGCCTTCAGGTGCTTTGGAAAAATAGCTTGACCCCCTTCCTCCTCTCTGTGGCAGCCCCTCAAATATTGGAAGATGCTCTCCTGTCTCCCCTAGTCCTTCTCTTCACTAGAGTAGCCATGCCCAGTTCCTGCAACCGTTCATCGTATGTTTTAGCCTCCAGTCCCCTCATCATCCTGGTTGCTCTTCTCTTCTCTATTCCAAGTGTGGCCTTATTACCAAGGCCTTATAAAGTGGTATTAACACTTCACGGGATCTTGATTCTATCCCTCTGTTTATGCAGCCTAGAACTGTATTGGCTTTTTTGGCAGCTGCTGCCCACGGCTGGCTCCTATTTAAATGGTTGTCCACTGGGACTCCAAGATCCCTCTCACAAAAATCTTTCCAATGCAAATCTAGAACCCGACAGAAGATTATGCCCGATTAAAAAAAAACAATATTACTTTAGATTGGGTAAAATGGGAAAGAAATTGAAAAGAAAGTATACATTATTAGAAAACTGGAGTTGCTCCGATACCAAATAAGGGAAACATTGCACAACACAGGAGAAAGAAAGGAAAGAGGAGGAGCGGGAGAGAGAGGAATGGAAGAAAGGGGAAGGAGAGAAGGGACAAGAGCAGAGGAGAAGGTGGGAAAGAGGGGAGGAGTGGGGGAGAGGAAGGGGAAGTAGGGGAGGAGAGGAGAGGAGGAGGAAGAAAGTAGAAGAGGAGAAGAGGGAGGGAGGGAGGGGAAAGAAAGAAAGAAGGAGAAGAAGGTTTGTTGTGAAAAGAGGGAAAAGAGAGGGTAGAAGAGCAATCCCAAATGTAATTAAAATGTCTTATTTTTATGCTTTTGTTAGAAAATATATATGATCAATTATGGATAAGAGAATGTACATTTAGAATATGTGTATAAGAAATAAAAATACAAAACTTTTTTCAAAACAAAAAACAACAAAAACCAGAATTAGCCAGACTTATTGCATTAAATCCAACAGGTTGTAAACGCCGGTTGACTTACCTAACTCGATGCAGGTAATTCCTAGCGACCAAACGTCGACTTTCCCGTCGTACTGCCCATCGTCCATAGCCAAGATTACTTCCGGAGCCATCCTACCGTACATGAATTCCAAGGGTGAAGGTTACGGGATGCCAATAACAAAAAAAAAAAAAAAGAAAGAAAGAAAGAAAGAAAAAGGAAGGGGGAAAAAAAGGAAAAAAAGGCACAGCACTGCAACAGATGCACTCACCCCCCCCCTTTTCAAAGTCGTCCCCATCCTGCTCCCTGATCAACTCAAAAAGAATAAAATCAGCATGGAACAAAATTAAGCCATGCTGGGGAGGTTTTTTTAAAAAATAAAATAAAATAAAATACCGTATTTTTTGGAGTATAAGACGCACCTTCCCCCCTCCCCCCGAAAGGGGGTGAAAATTTAGATGCGTCTTATACACCGAATGTATCCCCGCCCACCCACTGGCCCCCACCCTTTGGCCTCTGCCTGGCAGCAGTTACCTCCTTGCAAGCAAACAGCAAGAAAAAACAGTTCCTTTCAGCTTCAGCACAGCCTGATTAGCACAAGTTGATTAGATGGCCTCCCGACTCTCAGCTGTTTTGCCCAGGGGTCTGCTGCTTGCTGCAAAGAGGTAAATTGCTGGGAGCAGATTATTTTCCCCTCCTTGTGCTAATCAAGCTATGCTGAAAACGAAAATGAAAGTAAAGCAGGCTGTTTGCTGCAAGGAGGCAAAATTGCTCAGAGGCAGAGACAGGGAGATTTCTTTTTCTTGTTTTCCTCACCAAAACAGGTAGGTGCGTCTTATACTCCGAAAAATACGGCAATAATAATAACCATTGTCGTCGTCGTACTCGCCTCCTTAAGCCAAGAATTCCTTCTGGGGGTGAAGGGGGGGGGGTTTGGGGAGGAGGATGATTATGGATGTATGGAGAATGCAAAATCAAAAAAAAGGGGTTTTTTTGTTTTTGTTTTTTTCATGATCCATCTCAGTGCAACATGCTGGCAAACGGGCAGCCGGCACTCAGCTCATTGGCACTGTACCTGGATCCAGCCAAGCAGGGCCTGAAAACGCTCCTAAGGCACCACTTCTCACCAGATACGGTGAGTTTTCCCACTGACACACCAACAGTGATTTCTCGGAGATGTTCAGCCTGGGATTGCAGCTACGAAAGAAATAAGGGGGATCTGGAACACAGAAGGGAAAAGGGGAAGGGGGGGGAGTGGGGGAGAAGGCAGGGTCGCAAGGCAAACACAGCAGGGAAACCCACACGCTACAAGCATGTTTACAGGGGGGGGGGGGTTGACTTGGAAGAGGGGAAGGGACCAACGCTCAGATGCAATTGGCTGGGTCCTCCTCACCTGAAGCTAAACTCCTTGCAGGTAGTCCTTGAGTTACAGAGGGACCATGGACGTTGTTCAAAACAAAAGAGCCTCGGTAGTACAGTGGTCTAAAGCACCCTGTTATTAAGACCAGCTGCCTGCAATTACTGCAGGTTCGAATCTCGCCAGGCTCAAAGTTGACTCAGCCTTCCATCCTTTCTAAGGTAGGTAAATTGAGGACCCAGTTTGTGGGGGCAATAAACTGACTTTGTATAAATATACAAAAGGATGGAGGCTATTGCTTAGCGCATTGTAAGCCGCCCTGAGTCTCCGGAGAAGGGCGGCATATAAATCAAATTAAAAAAAAAACAACCCTACAAGTGGCCCTTGACTTACAGAAAGACCGCGGACGCTGTTCGAGACATATGGAAAGCCATACAGGTGATCCTTGACTTACAGAAAGACCATGGTCGCTGTTCGAGACCTATGGAAAGCCCTACAGGTGGTCCTTGACTTACAAAGTTCATTTAGAGACCGTTCCAATTTAGAACAGCACACACACACACAAAAAAAAATGGGGACTCAGGAATGGTTTTCACCCCTTACGACCGTTGTAGCCTCCCTCATGGTCACATGATCAAAATCCAGACCCGCCCCTAGCGACTGGCTCATATTTATGACACAAGCTGCACTGTCCCGGAGAGTCACGACGTGGCTTTTTGCGGCTTTCCGACCACCACAGTCAACGGGGAAGCCAGATTCACGTTAACTACCTGTTACCGACTTCACAACGGCAGAGATTCGCTTAACAACGGTGGCCAGAAGAGTTGTAACCTGGGGTAAAATTCACGTCACAAATGTCTCATTGAGCAACAGAAACGTTGGGCTCGAGTGGTGGTCGTACACCGAGGACTACCGTATTTTTCGGCGCATAAGACGCACCGGACTACCTACCTGAGGAAAACAAGGAAAAGAAATCTGCCTCTGCCTCCCAGCAATTTTGCCTCCTTGCAGCAAACAGCAAACAGCCTGCTTTACTTTCATTTTCGTTTTCAGCATAGCTTGATTAGCACAAGAAAAAAAAAAAAATCCGCTCCCAGCAATTTACCTCCTTGCAGCAAGCAGCAGAGCCCTGGGCAAAACAGCTGAGAGCAAAACAGCTGAGAGTCGGGAGGCCGATCCAATCAACTTGTGATAATCAGGCTGTGCTGAAGCTGAAACGGGCCGTTTCTTCTTGCTGCTTGCTGCAAGGAGGTAAACTGCTGGGAGGCAGAGGGAGGCCAAAGGGTGGGGGCCAGTGGGTGGGCGGTGTATAAGACGCATCTAAATTTTCACTCCCTTTTAGGGGGGAAAAAGGTGCGCCTTATACTCCGAAAAATACAGTACGTCTGAGCATCTAAGAGCAACTTACAACTGAAATTGCGGTTCAAAAACTGACTGGAGTAGGGTCAATTTATCCGTTTTAGCTGTAAAGCTTACTACAGGTAGTTCTCAACTTACAACATATTCCTTTAGTGATCGTCCAAAGTTACAACAGCACTGAAAAAAAAGTGACTTATGATCAGTTTTCACACTTAATAGCCTTTCCAGTGGTCATGTGACCAAACTCTGAACGCTTAACTGACTCATATTTATGACGGTTGCAGAGTGATCCCCTTTCATGACCTTCTCACAAGCCAATGGAGAAACCAGGTTCGCTTAACAACCGGGCGACTAGCTTAACAACTACAGGGATTCACTTAACAAACCATGGCAAGAAAGCAGGGGTGAAATCCAGCAGGTTCTGGCGAACTGGTAGCGGAAACTGTGAGCAGTTCGGAGAACCGGAAAATACCACCTCTGGCTGGCCCCAGAGTGGGATGGGAATGGAGATTTTGCAATATCCTTCCCCCAGGAGTGGAGAGGGAATGGGGATTTTGCAGTATCCTTCCCCTGGAGTGGGGAGGGAAATGGAGATTTTGCAGTATTATTTCCCTGGAGTGGGGAGGAAATGGGGATTTTGCAGTATCCTTCCCCTTGGAATGGGGTGGGAATGGGGATTTTGCAGTATCCTTCCCCTGGAGTGGGGTGGGAATGGGGATTTTGCAGTATCCTTTCCCTGGATACTGGAGTGGGGAGGGAATGGAGATTTTGCAGTACCCTTCCCCTGCCATGCCCACCAAGCCACGCCCACCAAGCCACACCCACAGAACCGGTAAAAAAAAAAAACTGAATTTCACCACTGCAAGAAAGGTCATAAAATTTAGGGGCAACATCCACTTAAAACAATTCTCTTGCGGAACAACGGGAAATTTCGGGCTCGACCGTGGTCGTAAGTCGAGGACTACCTGTCTACAAATCAAATCAATCAGCCAACCTACCAACCAACTAACCTATGAGCAACTGAGATTGGGGCGGAGGGGGTGGGGGGAAGGGGCTATATAAATCAAATCAACAATTTACACGGATAACCCAATCAACCAATCAGTGGGCTTCTAGAAGGTGCCATGCATTGGAAGCTCACACCAAAATGACACAAACAGAATGTGCACAAGAACATAGTGACTGAAGAGGCTTGGGTGGGACGTATCGATAGGCAACTGGGCTAGGGATGCAGGCCCTCCAAAGTATACTGGTTATAAAAATGATAAAAGAGGGGGGGGGGGAGCCTCCAAACTTGGTAACTTCTGGACTTCAACTCCCAGAATTCCCCAGCCAGGCAATTCAATTCTTCAGTTTTCGGCGTTGCAAGTCTCACAATGTCTTAAAAGTTGCCAAGTTTGGAGATTCTTGGAGTAGAGCCAGGGGTGTCAAACTCAAGGCCCCGGGGGGCTAGATCTGGCCCACGGGATGCTTAGATACGGTTGTCCTGGAAACAGGGAAGGACCGGCCTGCAGTGCCTCTGCCAGTGAAAATGGAGCTCGGGAGGGCTGTGTGTGGCCCTCCCAGGCTCCATTTTCAGCTGGGATGGCCTCCTGCAGTCTTCCGCCAGCGAAAATGGAGCTCGTCCCAACTGAAAACAGGCCCTTTGAGCTCCGTTTTCGCTGGAAGAGGGCTGCAGGAGGTCGTCCTAGCTGAAAACAGGGCTGTGAGCTCCGTTTTTGCTGGAAGAGGGCTGCAGGAGGTCATCCTAGCTGAAAACAGGGCTGTGAGCTCTGTTTTTGTTGGCAGAGGGCTGCAGGAGGCCGTCCCAGCTGAAAACAGGGCCTGTGAGCTCCATTTTTGCTGACAGAAGGCTGCAGGAGGCCGTCCCGGCTGAAAACAGGGCCTGTGAGCTCCGTTTTTGCTGGCAGAGGGCTGCAGGAGGTTATCTTAGCTGAAAATGGGGCCCGTGAGCTCCATTTTTGCTGGTTGAGGGCCACACTCACCCCATCTCAGCCACGCCCCCCTCCAGCCTCCCGAGGTCAAACGCAACCCTGATGCTGCCCTCAATGAAATTGAGTTTGATACCCCTGGAGTTGAGAATTCGTACTACCCATATATTCCCCGATAGTTGCCAGACTACCAGGCCTGTCTCTGAATATTTACTCTCTGAAATATTTGCTCTTTTTCCACGACGCCTGCCTGGTGCCACCAAAAGGGGCACTTATTTGCATCGTAGATTGGTTTTAGTTATTTAGCCTGTTTTTTGGAGGGCGGGGGATAAAAAAAATCATGGTAAGTGGCTTCACATGTTCCACCTTTCAGCATCCAGTGTGCCAGAAAGGTAGAATGTGCCACATACAGATTCTTGATTTAGAACAGGTTGGCAACTTTAAGACTTGTGGACTTCAACTCCCAGAATTCCATAACTGGCTGGCTGGGGAATTCTGGGAGTTGAAGTCCACAGGTCTGAAAGTTGAATTCTGGGAGTTGAAGTCCACAATTCTTAAAAGTTGAATTCTGGGAGTTGAAGTCAGTAACTCTTAAAGTTGAATTATGGGAGTTGAAGTCAGTAATTCTTAAAGTTGAATTCTGAGAGTTGAAGTCCACAACTCTTACCGTTACCAAGTTGGGAGGCCCCTGATCTAGGACAAGGTTTTCCAAACTTCGCCATTTGCAGACCTGTGAACGTCAACTCCCAGAGTTCTCTGGAACAGCCATGATGACTGAACAATTCTGGGAGTTGGAGTCCACATCCACGGAAGGTGGGAAATGCAGATTTTTTTTTTTTTTTGAAGGTCAGGATTGTATTTTAAAGCAAAACGGATGTTTTAGTTCCCCCATTTGTTCAGCATCTTTTGAAAGGCTGCAGGAAAAGTGCACCTCGGCTTCACTTACCAGTAAGGTGTTCCCACGAAAGAATTGGCAGGAGAGGCTATAGAAGCAGAGCCGA
This sequence comes from Pituophis catenifer annectens, assembly GCF_029215685.1. Taxonomy (NCBI): domain Eukaryota; kingdom Metazoa; phylum Chordata; class Lepidosauria; order Squamata; family Colubridae; genus Pituophis; species Pituophis catenifer. The sequence goes on from NW_027256890.1 coordinate 12,213,167, forward strand.
AGTCCGCTAGTTTCACTTGGCCCAGTTCTGTTAGAAGAATATTTCCTGCTTTAATATCCCTGCAAGAAAAAAAAAGGAGTTGTTCTTGACATACAACAGTTCGGTTAGCAACCATTCAAAGTTAGAAAGGCACTGAAAAAAGGGACTTAGGACCATAGTGTCGGAGCCTGAATCTGTGGGGGAAACTGGAACCCGAGCCAACAGAAATTGAGGGGGCGGCTTCATTGGCTTTGGAGGAAAATGGGGAAGGGCAGGGCCTTTCAGGATTACGACAGCTTGTAGGCAGGGAGGAACAAGGTTAGGATGAACATGAGAGAAAGAGAGCTCAGGCGATGAGCAAGGACCACCCCCTCCTGATCCGAGAGCATGGAGAGTGGAGAGAAGGCGAGAACAGCGCAGGCTGACCTGACTATTTGGGAGAAGAGCGCCCAATCCCTCTTCACAAGGCACACCTGGGGAATGAGACTTAAGGAGATGCTGTGGGGAGGGGCATTTGTCGGGAACAAACGCTGAGTTCCTGCAGTGTTGTGTGCCGACGTTTGAACTTTCCAAGAGTCCTTGCATTTTTTTCTGGCTTTCTGGACTAATTACCTGTATCCTTTGCTTCCTGAACTTCTTGATTTGCCCTGCTGGATTTATTGCTGTGGAGCTTTAGTGTACACAGCACCAGCTGGGCTGGAGTATTTGCAGCCAGAGGCTGCTTGAGGTGTGTGTGGGGGGGTTTGTCATCACTTTGCTCTGGGACTGGTCAGAAACGTGGGAGCATTTGGGGAAATTTGGAGCAATAAAGGGGCGATCTGAATGGCCAGCTGCCTGTGTTGCCTCTGTGCCGTGCCCTGGGTCATCACGCATTGTTTAGAGTTTATTTATTTATTTTTTATTTATTTATTTATTAGATTTTTATACCGCTCCCTCTCCCGAAGGACTCGGGGCGGTGAACAGCCAAAATTAAAAACACACAATATAAACAATTAAAATATGTTTAAAACAGAATTAAATCTAAAATGGCTCCCCAATTTAAAACGCCTTACCCATACCCCTATAAATAAGATGAATTTAAAATTTAAAAATTTAAAATTTCCACATTTAAAAAGGGGGAAGATTTAGGCCAGGCCAGCTTGATAAAATAGAAAAGTCTTAAGCGCGCGGCGGAAGGTGTGCAGATCCGGGATCCTACGTATCTCCGGGGGGAGCTCGTTCCAAATCGTAGGTGCCCCCACAGAGAAGGCTCTCCCCCTAGGGGCCGACAGCCGACATTGTTTGGCCGACGGCACCCGGAGGAGCCCCTCTCTATGGGAGCGTACTGGCCGGTGGGAGGCTATTGGTGGTAGCAGGCGGTCCCGTAAATAACCAGGTCCTAAGCCAGAGTTACGACCTTTCCAGCATCCCCCGTAATCACAAGATCAAAATTCAGATGCTTGGCCACTGGTTCGTATTTATGATGGTTGCAGTGTTCCGGGGGTCACGTGATTCTCCTTTTGCGACCTTCTGACAAGCCAAGTCAATGGGAAAGCCGGATTCACTTAACTTACTAATTTAACAACTGCAGTTGTTAAGATAAGAGGTTGAGATAAGAGTCCCTTGGCCAGGTTCACTTAAACACTTGTGTCAAGTAAGTTCGTAAAATGAGGCAAAACTCCCTTAACAAATTCTCACGTAGCCACAAAAAAAATTTGGGCTCAATTGTGGGTCGTAAGACGAGGGCTACCTGTTGCACTCACACATCTGGAAGAAGGTAGATGGCAGGAGGCAGAGAGGAAACCAATGCCAAGAAATAATAAACCAGAGAAGGAACCTCAGCTCTCACCTGTGAATTTTATAATGTGAATGAAGATATGCCAATCCCTGCAAGGCACCGTCGGTAATGGCAGCGATCTCTACTTCCTGGAGTGGCTTTTTATGTACTGGATTGGAAGAAAAAGCAGATTTTAGTCTCACCCGGAGCAACTTTTAAGATACAAGGTTGAATAAAGGCGGATTCGCTCCTTTCAATGGCACAGAAAGTTTAAAAGTGGGGCTAATGAAGGATCCGTCACGAACTGGCCTAGAGAGAAGCAATGAAGTAAGGCTCGAAACTGGGAGACCGTGAGTTCTAGTCCCTCCTTAGGCATGAAAGCCGGATGGGTGGCTTTGGGCCAATCACCAGGAGACAGTGAGTTCTAGTTTCTTCTTAGGCGTGAAAGTTGCCTGGGTGGCTTTGGGCTAATCACCAGGAGACAGTGAGTTCTAGTCCCTCCTTAGGCACGAAAGATGGGTGGCTCTGGGCCAATCACCAGGAGATGGTGAGTTCTAGTTCCTCCTTAGGCACGAAAGCCAGCTGTGTGACTTTGGGCCAATCACCAGGAGATGGTGAGTTCTAGTCCTGCCTTAGCCATGAAAGCTGGCTGTGTGACTTTGGGCCAATCACCAGGATGACTGTGAGTTCTAGTCTCGTCTTAGGCGTGAGAGTCTGCTGGGTGACTTTGGACCACTCATTCTTTCTCAGCCCAAACCACAGGGTTGTTATTGTGGGGAAAATAGGAGGAAGGAAGGAATATTAGAAACGCTTGCCATCTTGGGTTATTTATAGAAAATAATAAAGGCAGGAAAAAAATAATAAAATAAAATAAAATAAAATAAAATAAAATGAAATGAAATGAAATAATAAAATAAAATAAAATAAAATAATAAAATAAAATAAAATAAAATAAAATAAAATAAAATAAAATAATGAAATGAAATGAAATAAAATAAAATAATAAAATAAAATAAAATAAAAAAATAAAATAATAAAATAAAATAAAATAAATAAAATAAAATAAAATAATAAAATGAAATGAAATAATAAAGTGAAATAAAATAAAATAAAATACATACACATGTACATACACACAAACACACATAGTCTTGGGTTATTTATAAAAATAATAAAGGCAGGAAATAAATAAAATAAAATAGAACTAAGGAGAAACTTCCTGACAGTGAGAACAATTAATCAGTGGAACAACTTGCCTCCAGAAGTTGTAAATGCTCCAACACTGGAAGTTTTTAAGAAGAGGTTGGATAACCATTTGTCTGAAGTGGCGTAGGGTTTCCTGCCTGGGCAGGGGGTTGGACTAGAGGACCTCCAAGGTCCCTTCCAATGTATTGTGTTGTGTTGTGTTATGTTGTATTGTATTGTATATGTAATTGTATTGTAGTATTGTATTGTATTGTATTGTATTGTATTGTATTGTATTGTATTGTAAATAAAATAAAATAAAATAATGAAATAAAATAAAATAAAATAAAATAAAATAAAATAAAATAAAATAAAATAAAATAAAATAAAATAAAATAAAATAAAATATATACACATGTATACGCACACAGACACACAATCTTGGGTTATTTGTAAAAATAATAAAAGCAGGAAATAATAAAATAAAATAAAATAAAATAAAATAAAAATAAAATAAAATAAAAACACATATACACACACAGGATTTAGATCTGTAACCAACGAGCACTTAAAATGTAAACTGGAAAAATATATATATATATATATATATATTAGTTTTTCTCCTAACCAAAGAGCCCACCCTCTCCATATCTCATTCTTCTGGTTAACTACTCTGGGAATAAGAGCGTGGGAAAGGACCACGGAGAATTTGTCCTAGTGCCACCGAAGAAAAAAAAAAAAAGACAGACCCTTCTTTTCAGCTTCTTAAATAAAGATATCGTGCAAGGAAACGATCTCGGATGAGAGTGTCTCTTGGCCAAATCTGTCAGCCTCGGTTGCCAACGACGGAAAGAAAACACAGCCGGACCCAGGAGGATGGAAATTGGCAACGGACGGTTAGAAAAAGACTTGGAAACGTGCTCCGGACCTACCCTGCTCTCTCTCGTCGTTCTGAGCCATCATGCAACCCGAAGCAGAGAAAGATGGAAACCAGACCCCCCATGCCATTACCGTACTTTTCGGAGTATAAGACGCACTTTTTTGCCCCCTAAAAAAGGGTGGAAATGTTGGTGAGACTTATACACTGAATAGGGCCATTTTTGGCCTCCCGAAAACTCGCCCCACGCATCCAGTTTTCGGCAAAAAACGGCCCATTTTTCAAAAAAACGGGATGCGCAGAGGAGTTTGGGAGGCCAGCAGAGTGCCCCTGGGGGCTGGGGAGGCCAAAAACGGCCCATTTTTCAAAAAAACGGGATGCGCAGAGGAGTTTGGGAGGCCAGCAGAGTGCCCCTGGGGGCTGGGGAGGCCAAAAACGGGCCCATTTTTTAAAAAAAACGGGATGCGCAGAGGAGTTTGGGAGGCCAGCAGAGTGCCCCTGGGGACTGGAGAGGCCAAAAACGGGCCCATTTTTCAAAAAAACGGGATGCGCAGAGGAGTTTGGGAGGCCAGCAGAGTGCCCCTGGGGACTGGAGAGGCCAAAAACGGGCCCATTTTTTAAAAAAAACGGGATGCGCAGAGGAGTTTGGGAGGCCAGCAGAGTGCCCCTGGTGGCCGGGGAGGCCAAAAACGGGCCCATTTTTTAAAAAAAACGGGATGCGCAGAGGAGTTTGGGAGGCCAGCAGAGTGCCCCTGGGGACTGGAGAGGCCAAAAACGGGCCCATTTTTCAAAAAAACGGGATGCGCAGAGGAGTTTGGGAGGCCAGCAGAGTGCCCCTGGGGACTGGAGAGGCCAAAAACGGGCCCATTTTTTAAAAAAAACGGGATGCGCAGAGGAGTTTGGGAGGCCAGCAGAGTGCCCCTGGGGACTGGAGAGGCCAAAAACGGGCCCATTTTTTAAAAAAAACGGGATGCGCAGAGGAGTTTGGGAGGCCAGCAGAGTGCCCCTGGGGACTGGAGAGGCCAAAAACGGGCCCATTTTTCAAAAAAACGGGATGCGCAGAGGAGTTTGGGAGGCCAGCAGAGTGCCCCTGGTGGCCGGGGAGGCCAAAAACGGGCCCATTTTTTGCGAAAATAGGCCCGTTTCTGGTCTCCAAAAATACCCACGCATCGTGTTTTTGCCCTCCCCAACCCCCAGGAGCACTCTGCAAAAAACGGGCCCATTTTTGGTAAATGTTTCACAAAAACGGGACACGCAGAGGGTTTGGGAGGCCTGCAGAGTGCTCCTGGGGGCCGGGGAGGGCAAAAACCGGACGTGCGGAGGCCAAAAACGTTTTTTTCTCCTTGTTTTCCTCTTTGAAATCTTGATGCGACTTATACTCCGGTGCGTCTTATAGTCCGAAAAATACGGTAATTCAGACGTTAAGTCGACTGCCTGGAAATTTCCAAGCTTAGACAGTCAGCTGAATGGATGTTCAGTGCGTAGGACAGAAACCGCCCAACGGCTAGAGAGGAAAAGATTTGGCGGTTGCTGTTAAGGAGCTGCGATGGGCCTAAGAAATGCTGCCGTGGAATGCAATTCCCTAAAAAACCTGAGCCCTGTGTCCTAAAAGACGCAGTGGGAAATAAAGAAGGCTTACCTTCCAACAGATCTGAAGCGGATCCCAGGCAGTATTCCATCACTAGCTGTGAAAAGATGGAAAGAAATGGAGCCGTTAAGGAAGGGTTGGAGTCCTTGGGGCTCTCTGAGCTTACTTGCAGACGTTTCATTACCCAACTAGGTAACATGATCAATGCTAGAAGGGAGTGGGGTTTGCGAGGAGGAGGAGGAGAAGGGAAGGAGCAGGAGGAGGAGGAGGAAGAGGACTGTGGGGTCCTTGGTGCTCTTTGAAACATCTGCTTGTTTTCTGGCAGATGTTTCATTACCCAACTAGGTAACATAATCAATGCTAGAATGGAGCGGGGTTTGTGGAGAGGAGGAGGAGGAGGAGGAGGAAGAGGAGGAGGAGGAGGAGGAGAAGGAGGAAGAAGAGGAGGAGGAGGAGGAGGAGGAGGAGGAGAAGGAGAAGGAGGAGGAGAAGAAGGAGGAGGAGAAGGAAGAGGAGGAGGAGGGAGAAGGAGGAGAAGGAAGAGGAGGAGGAGGAGAAGGAAGAGGAGGAGGAGGAGAAGAAGGAGGAGAAGGAGGAGGAGGAGGAGAAGAAGGAGGAGAAGGAAGAGGAGAAGGAGGAGGGAGAAGGAGGAGGAGAAGAAGGAGGAGGAGGAAGAGGAGGAGGAGGAGAAGAAGAAGGAGAAGGAGGAAGAAGAGGAGGAGGAGGAGAAGGAAGAAGAGGAGGAGGAGGAGGAGGAGAAGGAAGAGGAGGAGGAGGAGGGAGAAGGAGGAGGAGAAGAAGAAGGAGGAGGAGGAAGAGGAGGAGGAGGAGAAGAAGAAGGAGAAGGAGGAAGAAGAGGAGGAGGAGGAGGAGGAGGAGAAGGAAGAAGAGGAGGAGGAGGAGAAGGAAGAGGAGGAGGAGGAGGGAGAAGGAGGAGGGAGAAGGAGGAGGAGAAGAAGGAGGAGGAGGAGGAGGGAGAAGGAGGAGGAGAAGAAGGAGGAGAAGGAGAAGAAGAAGGAGAAGGAGGAAGAAGAGGAGGAGGAGGAGGAGGAGGAGAAGGAAGAAGAGGAGGAGGAGGAGAAGGAAGAGGAGGAGGAGGAGGGAGAAGGAGGAGGAGAAGAAGGAGGAGGAGGAGGAAGAGGAGGAGGAGAAGAAGAAGGAGGAGGAGGAAGAGGAGGAGGAGGAGAAGAAGAAGGAGAAGGAGGAAGAAGAGGAGGAGGAGGAGGAGGAGAAGGAAGAAGAGGAGGAGGAGGAGGAGGAAGAGGAGGAGGAGGAGGGAGAAGGAGGAGGAGAAGAAGGAGGAAGAGGAAGAGGAGGAGAAGAAGAAGAAGGAGGAGGAGGAGGAGGAGGAGGAGGAGGAGGAGGAGGAGGAGGAGGAGGAGGAGAAGGAGAAAGAGGAGGAGGAGGGGGGGGGGGGGAGAGAGACTGTGACCCTGCCTCAAACGACACTTCCCAGCATCATTTGCGAATCGTCGTGTTCTTTAGGGGTCCCCGCCATGAGATCAAGCTTGCGAGGCAACGTATGGAAAGCGATGGATGCTCCATCACTGGAAGCTTTCAAGGAGAGGCTGGACAGCCATTGGTCTGAAACCATAGAGACTCTCCTGCTCGATGAGGGAGACAGACGAGATGACCTCCAGGTGCCCTTCCAACTCTTGTTATTATTCTATTCTATTCTGCGGGGCGATGCGATGCGATGTGAAGGCACAGCCCTCAATATATCATCTGGGTCAGGGGGTCAGCAACCTGCAGCTCTGGAGCCGCATGTGGCTCTTTCACCCCTCTGCTGCGGTTCCGTCACTCAAAATATGCGTCACAACCGCCAATGTGCGACACCTGCTGGCACGCGATTTATTGAGCTTTTCGACTCCCAGTAGGCCAACCATGGATAAATCCAAGAAAAGAAAAGTTTCAGAAGAAAACAGAACATTTAATTCAACTACCTAACTAGTTTTGTGGCCGCTCAGGAAATAGTCCGGCACGGGAAGGGTTTTGTGGCTCCCGGTGTTTTCTTTTCTGTAGGAAACGGGTCCAAATGGCTCTTTGAGTGTTCAAGGTTGCAGACTCCTGATCTGGGTATATCATTAGGACTGCAGCTTAAAATGATAACGTCAAAACAGGAATCGTGTCTCCGTTTTGGTAAGGTTGGTTTTTTTTTTTTTTCTCCAAAGAACGAAAGATCTAGCCCAGAGGTCTGCAACCTTAAACACACAAAGAGCCATTTGGACCCGTTTCCCACAGAAAAGAAAAAACCGGGAGCCACAAAAACCCTTCTTGCGCCTGACGATTTCTTGACCAGCCACAAAACTATGTAGTCGAATTAAACGTTCTGGTTTCTTCCGAAACTTTTCTTTTCTTGGATTTATCCATGGTTGGCCTACCGGGGTTAAATCAATCAATCAATCAATCAATCAAATAATAAACTTACGGGACCGCCTACTACCACAAACAGCCTCCCACCGGCCGGTACGCTCTCATAGAGAGGGGCTCCTCCGGGTGCCGTCAGCCAAACAATGTCGACTGGCGGCCCCTAGGGGGAGGGCCTTCTCTGTGGGGGCACCTACTATCTGGAACGAGCTCCCCCCGGAGATACGGAGGATCCCGGATCTGCGCACCTTCCGCTGTGCTTTGAAGACACTACTATTCCAGCAGGCCGGCCTGGCCTAATTTTCTCCCCTTCTTTTAAATTTTTAAATTGAAATTTTAATTTGTTTTAAATTATTGGGAATTTTAATTGTCTCGGGCAAAATTATTTAATTTGGTTTTAATTATGTTTTTTTAACTTTTGTTATTTATGTGTTTTATTTTGTGCCTGTTCACCGCCCTGAGTCCTTCGGGAGTAGGGCGGTATACAAATTTAATAAAATGAAAATGAAATGAATAAATAAATTCAATAAATCGCGTGCCGGCAGGTGTCGCACATTGGCGACTTGTGACGCATATTTTGAGCGGCAAGGAGCCGCAGCAGAGGGGTGAAAGAGCCACATGCGGCTCCAGAGCTGCAGGTTGCTGACTCCTGATCTAGCCTCATGCTTCGGTCCCTTCTAAGAAACCATCTTTGCTCAAAACATCTCAAAAAACCTCTGGCGGAGAACGCAACTCACCCAGGCGGTATGTTCTTTCAAATAGCAGCCTTTGTATTCGATGGTGTTGGGGTGCTTTAGCTGTTGGAGAAACCGGACCTCTTTGATGATATCCTGCCATTTCTGTACATTTCAAGGGAGGGGAGGGGAGAAGAAGGGAAAAAAAAAGAAAAGAAAAAGGAAAGGAAGTTTAACATCAAGATTCGCTCGATCGGGAAAATTCCAAAGATGAACCAACTGGGAAAGGGCAGAGGTCAAAGGGCTTGGCCTTCTGTATTTTTGTTCACGATGATATGACAAGGAATGACTTGGAAGTGACATCTTTCAGGTTACGAAAGATTAGGAGGGAATGTTAATTATTCCTTATCTCTTTAAGATAATAAAAGACCGAAGGGCACTTATTCAAGGCTAAGAGTTTGCCCAAGGAGCTCAGAATAAATTATGCAATGCTTTACAGCTGGGACGAAAAGAGAAAATAAAACAGAAGACACCTCTAGGTGAGAAGGGTAACACACAAAATCGATAAATGAATAAAATAAAATAAACACACACACTGCCTTAAGAGTACAGTTACTCCTCAAGTTAGGACCGCAATTGAGGCCATAGTTCCGGGATGGCGAACCTATGGCACGGGTGCCAGAGGTGGTGCGCCAGCCAGCTGGTTTTCGCAGGCACTGGAGCGCCGGAAAACGGCCTGAAAACAGCCAGAAAAACGCCCCAAAAAACAGGCTGTTTTCAGGCCGTTTTTTTTTTGCCTGAAAAACAGCTCGAAAACGGCCTGAAAAATGGCCCTCAACAGCCAAAAAACAGGTATGCATGTGCTGGCCAGCTGATCTTTGGGTTTCCGGGGCTTTCAAGTGGCAGTTGGAACAGAGTTCTTTTCAGGTGGGGAGGGGGGTAGAATGTCTTAACTCCTTAGCATCAGTGTGTGTTAATAATAATGTATGAAATACGAATGATCTGATGGTCATTTCGAAAAAAACATTTCTTAACGAGCACCTAGAAGCCAAGAGGAACATACGTGCCAAATTTCAAGTTTGTAGGCTTTACGGTTCGGGAGATTTCATGACGATGCGTGAGTGGTATTTCGCTTTTATATCTATAGATATATATTTTAATGACTTCCTTTTTCGACAGTGGCAGCAAATAATAATATGCATCTTTAGGGCATTGGTCGAGACGTCAAATATGTTCTTCTTACCTCGTTAGTTTGTTTTCCGCTGTAAGACATTTTCTTGATCGCCACCACTTCGTTGGTGCGGGCATTGGTGGCCTGGAAATGGAAGAAGAAGGGAGGGAGAGAGAAATTAAATTTAATAAAGGTTCTCGTTTCTTCCAAAGGTGCTTTTTTTTTTTCCAGGAGGCAACTGGACTTTCTTGGTGTTTTTTCCTCGAAGACGTTTCGCTTCTCATCCAAGAAGCTTCTTCAGTTCTGACCAGATGGTGGGGAAGGGAAGGATTGATACTCCTTGCAGACAGCTGGTCATTTTGCATCCTTTTAGAGAGTTGTTGAGGCCATTTGGAGAGGTTTATCTGTGTCCTCAGGGTCACCTGAGTGGTGCAAATGGTTCCTGTAGTCTGCCATTTTTTTCTTTCTGGAAATCCGTTCATACTCCCACGCCAGAGGTGGGTTTCAGCAGGATCTGACCAGTTCTGGAGAACCGGGTACCGGGAAATTTTGAGTAGTTCAGAGAACTGGTAGTAAAAATTCTGACTGGCCCCACCCCCCATCTATTCTCTGCCTCCTGGATCCCAGTTGATCGGGAGGAAATGGGGATTTTGCAGTATCCTTCCCCTGCCACGCCCATCAAGCCACGCCCACCAAGCCACACCCACAGAACCGGTAGTAAAAAAATTTGAAACCCACCACTGTCCCACATCATTTGAAGGGGGTTCATCCCAAACTGGATAGCTAAAGGTTTATAGAGATTTTCAGTCATCCAGGGTCAACCATTGATCAAGGTTTGATTCCACCCTGAAGGAATCAGCAGACAACTTGAATTAAGAATTCATTCATTCATTCAGTTCTGAAGGAATATCGGTTGGAAATCTTCAAGAACTACAATGATCCTGATCAAGAGATTGGCCTGCTTAGTCTTCCCATTTCTAGGTGCCAGGTGCTCAAAATTAATTCTCTCAAGGGATGAAAAATTCCAGGATTATTATTTATTTTTTTTTGGTCGATGCATGAATGAAATTTTGCCTTTAAATCAACTATCGCTGCTACTTATCGTCTTTGGAAGAATCTCCCTTAAACAGTATACTCTTCGGAGGAGGATTCTCGAAGTTCACAGATCTAGAAGCCATTCCGGTTGGAGGAGGAGATAACAGACCGGTGTTTTTCTCAACCCTGGCAACCTGAAGAGAGGTGGGCTTCAATTCCCAAAATGCTGAAGCCCACACTGCTTCATGCTGCCAAGGTTGAGAAACACTGTCCTATACCAATATTGCTGAATTGGGTTTGGAGAGCGGAGATATGGGCCACAAATAAATGCTTGAGAGGTGAGGGGGAGAGGGGGAGAGGGGGAGAGGGACGGGAGGAGAGAGAGAGAGAGAGAGACAGAGAGGGGGAGAGACAGAAAGGAAGACATGGAGAGGAAGAGAGAAGGAATTAGAGAGGAGGAGGAAGAGAAGGAGAGGGGAAGGAGAAGGGAAGAGACAGAGGGGGAAAGGAAGGAGAGATGGAGAGGAAGAGAGGAAAAGAGGGAGTGAAGGAGAGAGGGAGGGAGGGACAGGAGGAGAGAGAAACAGAGAGTGGAAGAGATGGAGAGGGAGAGAGGAGGGAGAGGAGGAGAGAGAGTGGGGAGAGGAAGAGAGGAAAAGACAGAGGGGGAAAGGAAGGAGAGATGGAGAGGAAGAGAGGAAAAGAGGGGGTGAAGGAGAGGGAGGGAGGAAGAGAGGGAGAGGGGAGGGAGAGGGGAAGAGACAGAGGGGGAAAGGAAGGAGAGAAGGAGGAAGGGAGGGGAAATGAGGAGGGAGAGGGAGAGGGAGCAAGAGGGAAGAAGAGAGGGAGAGAGAAAGGGAGAGGGAGGAAGAGAGAGGAAGGGAGTGAGGGAGCAGTGGAGGCAGGGAAGGAGAGGAAGGGAGAGAGGGAGATGGGTAGAGAGAGGGAGAGGAAGGGAGAGAGGGGGGAGAGGGATGGAAGGAGAGGAAGGGAGAGAAAGGGAGAGAGGGAAAGGGGGAGGGATGGGGGGAGAGGAAGGGAGAGAAAGGGAGAGAGGGAAAGGGGGAGGGATGGGGGGAGAGGAAGGAAGAGAGAGAGGGACAATGAAAAACACAAGCTACTTACGAAATAAACCGCTCCAAAACTTCCATGCCCGATTTCATGTAAACCCACAAACAGCTCCTGAGGATCATCTTTGTAGAAGAGCTCGGCGACATCCGGATCCTTGGGCGCCCCTTTACGCATGTTGGGACAGAATCAGGACCTCGCCCACACTTCAAAATCCAAGGCGGTTTCTTCCTTCATTGACGGTGCGATTTTCAAGGGCTTCAGAGCCTTCCAGGGTGGGAAAAAAACAAACAAAACCCCAAAGTGATTAACCCAAGTTTTCTCTCTCTCGGCACATTGAGATTATATCTGCTGAATATAACTCCGTACTGGCGACAGGGAAGGGCATCCGGCCAGTAAATACTCAGCTCCATTCAGTTGCCCAGGTTCCACCCCGCAAGGGACTATGGGGTCATTCAAAGATGACGATAGTGACCGCGCGAAGTTACAACGGCACTGGGGGAAAAAGGGACTTATGACCGTTTTTCACGTTTATGACCGTTGCAGCATCCCCGTCACGGGATAAAAATCGGCAAACTTGGCAAACTGACTCCTATTTATGACGGTTGAAGCGTCCTCAGGGTCACGTGCTCCCCTTTTATGACCTTCTGACAAAGCAAAGTCAAGGGGGAAGCCAGGTTCACTTAACAACCGTGCGACTGGCTTAACAACTGCAGTGATTCACTTAACAACCATGGCCAGAAAAGGTGTAAAAGGGGGCTGAACTCCCTTAGCAACATAAATGTTGGGCTTATAAATGTTTTTATGTCGCTATCTCCCCTACAAGGTAACTCTGGGTGGCTTATCAAAGAAGTAAAAAATAATTAAAGTATCATTCAAACACTCAGGAGCCTGAGTGGCGTAGGAGGCTAATGCCTCCTACTAAGGCAGCATTTAACATCCAGCTGCCTGCAATTACTGCGAGTTCAATTCTCACCAGGCTCAAGGTCGACTCAGCCTTCCATCCTTTCTAAGGTGGGTAAAATGAGGACCCGGTTTGTGGGGGGCAATAAGCTGACTTTGTATAAAATATACAAAAGTATGAAGGCTATTGCTTAATGCATTGTAAGCCGCCCTGAGTCTCCGGAGAAGGGCGGCATATAAAAATAAAATAAATAAAATAAAAATAAATAAATTAAATGGATGGCCAATTAGAAAAAAAGCCACGGAAGATTGTTTTTATCTATGATTACGGTTCTGAGTCTCTTTATATGCTCCAAAATGGAAAAGACTCTGAAATACTCACAATGGAAGAATGGTTGCTGAAGATGTCAAAACTGGCAGGGATGACAGAAATTGACTTGATTAGAGAAAGATCAACAACTTCATTTATCAGGGCATGGAAACTTCTTTTGCTAAAAGAGAGAGAGGGAGAGGGAGAGAGAGAGAGAGGGAGAGATGAACTTGTAATTTTGGGGTTTAAGGATTAAAAAGGGTAGAATATCTCAACTCTTCTCTTATCAATACAATTTTAAAGCCTAGTTATTCGATCATAATCGACAAAAGTCCATGGAGAGTTACCAGCAATAACATCTATATTTTAACCTTAATCAAGTAAGCTAACTTTGTATTCCTTTCCTTTTCTTTTAAGATCAAAGGTTATCGGATGGGATCACTCCCCAATTAAATGTAATAAGTTCATTCCTCTCTCTCCTCCAAACCCCTTAAAAAAGACCCATTTTTTACATGTCATTTTTTTGGGTATCCTTTCAAATATTTGTCCTCGACGTACAACCACAACTGAGCCCCAAATTTCCGTGGGGCTAAGCGAGACAGTTAAGTAAGTTTTGCCCCATTTTACGACCTTTGCAGTTGTTAAGTTAGTCACACGGTTGTTAAGTGAATCCGGCTTCCCCGTTGATTTTGCTTGTCAGAAGGTGTTGTGGCCCACCAGCGGCCAGAGGAGTTGGCAGCGGAGTCAGACTGTGAGGAGGTTGGGGAGGAACATGGGCCAGTCCTGGAGTCTGGGGAAGGCTCTGATGAGGGCTCTGCGTCAGAGGCAGAGAGGGAGCCAGGACCGTCTGACAGTTATCAGCTGCCTTCAGAGTCAGACATCAATGAGGCAGAAGAACAGCTGGAGCCTGTTCCCAGTGTGCGCAGGCGCAGAGCTGCCAGATGAAGGAAACAGCTAAAGAACAAGGGTCGACTCGGGAGTAAGGCTACAAGTGGATGATGAATGGCCTCTCCCAGAGGGAATAAAAGAGGAGCGAAAGGGGAGTGGAGTTTGCAGGAGACAATTAGTTCGCTTAATTGGTTCGTGACTCTCAGAGGCTCCTTGCCAAGTTTTGAAGATATCGACCTGGCAGCTCTCCAAGCCAGATAAGGTCCGTGACCCTAAATTCTCCCTTGGAAGACTTTGCTGGATGTTACTGAGAGGAATTCACAGTAACTTAATAAAAAGCGGTTTTTGTCGGGACAAGGAGTCTGCTTCGTAGTTTGGGGAAGCCTTGGTCAGAACAGAAGGTCGCAAAAGGGGATCAAACAGTGCCTGTCATAAATACGAGTCTGTGGCCAAACGTCCCCATTTTGATCACGTGACCTTGGGGATGTTGCAACGGTCGTTAAGTGTGGAAAAACGGTCCTACGTCACTTTGTTTTCAGTGGTCAGTCAGCGAACTGTTATTAAGTCCCTGTATTGTTTTTATCTCGTTAAACATTACCTCAGCAAAATTATATTTTTAAGGGGAAAAAAATTCCTCAAATGACCTACACACAGCTGGGCTTCGCCTAGGGACGCAAACTACAAGATGCCGGGATTCTGAAGTCCCAAATACAAAAAAGAAATGACATCACCCATCCCAACGGGAGTGACTCATTCCGACAGATGATATGCATTTGAATGGGAGAAATCTGAGGGGAAAAAGAAAAAATCAGGATATTTTGGAAAACACAACGGAGGAAACGCTTCCAGACAAAAGGAGAAGATGGCTGCTAAGACTGACAATTTGTGGGATCAGTCAAATTGGTCCCTCTCTGATTTTGACGTAGTTTTCGCTAGTGTCCATTTTCCTTCCTGCTACCCATAGAACATCTGCTATTTCCCCCTCCCCGCCCCACTTGTTTAATTTGATGGAACATCAGGCCCGAGCTAGGGACGAGAGATGTCGAGAACCCATCGAGTTCAATCCTAGGGGTTAGGGTTAGGGGTAGGCGTCTGGGTACCCTAATTTCTTCTCCTTCTCTCCATCTAATTTAAGGCTGCACAGGGTCTTAAATCTGAGCCCCTCTCTAGGAAAGTTGCCCCCCCCAAATATCTCCCACTACTCAAGGTGCACATTTCATCACATGGAAGGATATATATATATACCCTGTTTCCCCAAAAATAAGACATCCCCTGATAATAAGCCCAAACGGGCTTTTGAGCACATGCACTAAAATAAGCCTCCCCCCGAAAATAAGCCCTCCCCAAAAATATTTAAACACAGAACTGGAAATCAGGCAAGACGGCAAGAGGAGCCCCATCTTGCTCCATGTGCCCCAAAATAATAAGACCTCCCGAAAATAAGGCCAAGCGCTTATTTAGGGGTTCAAAAAAATATAAGACAGGGTCTTATATTCGGGGAAACACGGTATATATTTGCATTTTTTTTTTCATTTCATTTTTTTAAAAAAAAAAAGAGAACAGAATTTTGGAGATGTCCTCACACAGTATACAGAATAGGCATTTTATCAGTCATGAGTTCATCTGGTTTTTAATGATCTCATTCTCCCCCTGGAGGGGTTTGCAAACTGTCTGGTTTCTCATGTTTCCAGGAAGGGGAAAAGAAATCTTGACTTAACAATTGTTCAAAGTTACAGTGGAACTGAAAAAATGTTTCATGCTTACAACCGCTGCAGAATAGAGTAGAGTAGAGTAGAGTAGAGGGTAGAGTATGGTAGAGTGTACAGTAAACTAGAGTGTAGAGTAGAGTAGAGTAGAGTAGAGTAGAGTAGAGTAGAGTAAGGGTATAGTAGAGATTAGAGTAGAGGGTAGGGTAGGGTAGGGTAGGGTATAGAGTAGAGTAGAGTGCAGAGTAGAGTAGAGTAGAGTAGAGGATAGGGTAGGGTAAGGTAGGATAGAGGAGAGAAGAGTAGAATAGAGTAGAAGGTAGGGTAGGGTAGAGAGTAGAGTAGACTAGAGTGTAGAGTAGAGTAGAGGGTAGGGGAGGGGAGAGTAGAGTAGAGTGTAGAGTAGAGCAGAGTATAGAGTGTAGAGTAGACTAAAGATTGCCATCATTCTGCGAAACAAATAATTCCCTCAACACTGTCAAACTTTTTACTAAGTCTGCATTACTATTAATCTTCTCATCGTTCCTATCACCCATCTCCTTCCACTTATGACTGTAACCTTGTTGCTGGTATCCTTAAGATATATATTGACTGTTTCCTAATATGATTTGATTGCTTATTTGGACCCTATGACTATCATTAAGCGGTGCACCTTATGATTCTTAATGAATGTATCTTGTCTTTTATGGTTACTCAAAGCAAATGCACCAAAGACAAATTCCTTGAATGTCCAATCACACTTGGCCAATAAAGAATTCTATTCTATTCTATTCTATTCTATTCTATTCTATTCTATTCTATTCTATTCTATTCTATTCTATTCGAAACAAGACCTACGCTCAAATTCTTCACCTACCTGGACAATTATGGCATTAACCATAGTCTACGGCTTAAACGCATTTCGGCCAAACGTCAGGATTTTTCTTCCGGAGTTTCTGTTGGCTCTCGGTACGCTGATTTTCTGACCTGCAAGAGAAGGGAGAAATTAAAGCCAGAATTAAAATAAGCAATACACGATTACAACGTTTTTTAGATCATGGGCAACTTTTTGAACAATTTATGGGAACTGCCATTTCACCACCTCTTGGTTTTTTTTCCTCTTTGCTTTTCAAAAGATATCCCTTCCTTCACCCAAGGCGACACCTATGAGCAGAGAACAAAGGAGGATAACAGAGTAGGAAGGGACCTCGGAGGTCTTCTAGTCCAACCTCTTGCTCAAGCAGGTGACCCGATACCAGTGGTGGCAAACCTTTTACTCAACGAGTGCCGAACAGGTACGCGCTTTGTGCGTGCATCTGTCATCCGCGCTAACACGCGGCACCTCCCTGGGTGCTGCATGCACAATCGCACATGCATGTGGTTTTCACATGCGCAATGCACATGCATGAACATCATCTGCGCATGTGCAGGCTGGACGGAAGTATTCTCGCACGCATGCGGCAAATGTGCGCGCATGCACAGAAGAGCTCCAAAGACACACACAAACACACACACACCCGTATGCACACACGATCCCCGCTTTTGGCACGCGACGGCAAAAAGGTTACCGGTGGGCCCAGTAGGCCCGTTTTTTCGCCCTCCCCAGGATCTTTCTTGGAGCCTGGGGAGGGCAAAAACGGCTTCCCACCCACTCGGAGGCTCTCCAGAGGCTGGAAACGGCCTCTGGAGGACCCGAAAGGCCCAAAACTCAGCTGGCCGGCACGCGCATGACTGCTGGAGCTGAGCTAGGGTAACGCTCTCGTGCCCCGAGAGATGACTCTGTGTGCCGCTTCCGGCACGCATGCCATATGTTCGCCATCATGGCCCTATACCACTTCAGACAAATGGTTGTCCAGTCTCCTCTGAAAAACTTCTTCTTAGTTCTAGGTTGCTTCTCTCCTTGGTTCGTTTCCATTCGTTGCCGTATCTTTTTATCCTGAGGCTTGGAAGAATAGAATAACAGAGTGGGAAGGGCCCTTGGAGGTCTTCTAGTCCAACCCCCTGCCCAGGCAGGAAACCGGACACCACTTCAGGCAAATGGTTATCCAACATCCAACAGCATTGGAGCATTCGCAACTTCTGGAGGCAAGTCGTTCCACTTATTAATTGTTCTCAGTGTCAGGAAATTTCTCCTTAGTTCTAGGTTGACTTCTCTCCTTGATTAGTTTCCACCCATTGCTTCTTGTCTTGCCTTCGGGTGCTTTGGAGAATAGCTTGACTCCCTCTTCTTTGGGGCAGCCCCTGAGATATTGGAAGACTGCTATCATGTTTCCCCTTCTTTTCATGAAACCAGACATACCCAATTCCTGCAACCGTTTTTCATATGTTTTAGCCTCCAGTCCCCTAATCAAAGCTAAATAGAAATAGAAATAGAATAACAGAGTTGGAAGGGACCTTGGAGGTCTTCTAGTCCAACCCCCTTCCCAGGCAGGAAACCGGACACCACTTCAGACAAAAGGTTATCCAACATCTTCTTAAAAACTTCCAGTGTTGGAGCATCCACAACTTCTGGTGGCAAGCAGTTCCATTGATTAATTGTTCTCACAGTCGGGAAATTCCTCCTTAGTTCTAGGTAGCTTCTCTCCTTGATTAGTTTCCACCCGTTGCTTCTTGTCTTGTCTCGGATCCCGTCGACTGCGATTTTGTTTTGAAATCTTCATGCTTTTTCTCTTTTTTCCCAAAGCGTGATTCTAGAAAGAGTCTGTAGCCAGAGGGCCGTTTGCAAAGCATCCGACGGTATGACTAAGGATGAAGGCAGAGAGAGGGGCTGCCCACACCGTTGGGCTCGGCGGCGGAAGCTATGCAAGCCATGATGCGCCCACCACGTCACTTTCCTTTTCTCCAGTTTCCCCCCCCCACTTTGGATTTGCTGGGGGTGGACATCTATCCAAACGCATGAGTCAGACTTAATGTTCTTCAATCTTACTCATCGGCAGGGAGTTTTTAAGACAGGCTGACACACAGCACAGACCTATTGTCAACCCTGAATTTGGCCAAACTGTGGCCATTTTTCATTTCGGTCCCTTTTCTCTAGGGAAGTTTCTCTTCTCAGAGCTTCAGGGCTGACAGGGGTGTTGTAGCCTAAATAAAATTCCTTCCCCTGGGAATCAAGGAGGTTCATGCAGGTTTTCGCAAGGTGGAGACTGAAGCAGGGGTGAAATGCTCCCAGTTCGGACCGGATCGCCCGATATTGATGGAGGCGGGTGGTTAGGAGAACCGGTAGCAAAAACCCCTGCCCCCCCACCCAATTGCCCAGCTGAGTCGCGCAATCATCAGAGGCTTTTTTATTTATTTTTAAAAGCATTTTTTCTACAACCTCTTCGCCCGAAAAAATGCTTTTAAAAGTTAAAAAAAAAAAAAAAGCCTCTGACGATCAGCCAACTCAGCTGGGATCGTCAGAGGCTTTTAAAAGCATTTTTTTTACAACCTCTTCGGCCAAACACAACACAACCCAGAGGTCCTCTCTATCCAAAATATGGACTTTGCTGTCTTCAAAAGAGCAGCCTTTGTCTGTTAAATGCAGATGGACTGCTGAATCTTGTCCTGATGGGTTTGTTCTCCTAGGTTGCGCCATGCGTTTATGAAGTGGTTGTTTTGTTTCCCCAATGGACAGATCTGCACGTATTGTATTGTATTGCTCACTGCAATGTACTGCATATACCAAAAGAATATAAATCCTTCCATGCCCCACCATCCAGGCAGAGCCAAAGAAGCTTCCTTGGATGAGAAGCAAAGCGTCTTCAGAGAAAAATCAGAAAGTCCAGTTGCCTCTTGAAAAAAAGCACCTTTGGGACAACCATGACCTGGAGGACTGAGAATCTCCATAGACTCCTAGCAAACCTGTTTTATAATCTGTGAAGATGAATACAAAATCCAGACGCCTTCCTGCCCAATCCAGGAATACAAAAAGCGTTTGCATAACTCCACAGAAGTGAGAGACTATTAACAGAGAAACAATCATTAGCAAGTCTTACACCTACTGTGCTGTCAAAAACAAGTGTTGGCTTACTCTCAGGTAAGCTTCCTATTTCATTCTGATATTATTCGAAACGTCTTGTTCAACCCATCTGCTCAACAAACAGAAAGGTGAAAAAGTTGACTTGGGTGGGGGGGGAAAACCCTGACATGAAGACTTCGAAGCCCATCAGATGCCTTCAGAAATATCACGGGCAACCCCACCGACCCAAGTAGAAGATTTACAGGACAAGAAGTAACAGGTGGAAGATCAATAAAAGAGAGGTGCAACCTAGAACCCAGGAGAAATTCCCTGACATTGAAAACAGTGGAAGGGTCTGCGTTCAGAGGTTGTGGGTCCTGCCATCACCAGAGGTTTCTAAGAAGGGATTGGACAACCATTTGTCCTGAATGGCATAGAAGGTTGGACTAGCTGACCTCTGACGTCCCTTCCAACCCTACTATTCTATGTTCTATGGAGCGGAAGGGAGAGAATAGCAATAGCATTTATATACCGCTTCATAGTGTTTTTACAGCCCTCTCTAAGCGGTTTACAGAGTCAGCCTCTTGCCCCCCAACAATCTGAGTCCTCAGTTTACCCACCTTGGAAGGATGGAAGGCTGAGTCAACCTTGAGCCGGTGAGGATCGAACTCCTGACAGTCGGCAGAGTTAGTCAGCAATACTGACTTTTAACCAGGGGGAGGGAAGGGAAGGGAAGGGAAGGGAAGGGAAGGGAAGGGAAGGGAAGGGAAGGGAAGAGAAGAGAAGGGAAGGGAAGGGAGGAAGGAAGGAAGGGCAATAGCACTCAGACCTATATATATACTGCTTTACAGCCCTCTCTAAGCGGTTTACAGAGCATATTGCCCCCAATAATCTGGATTCTCATTTTACCCACCTTGGAAGGTTGGAAGGCTGAGTCAACCTGGAGTGGAGTGGAGTGGAGTGGAGTGGAGTGGAGTGGAGTGGAGTGGAGTGGGGTGGGGTGGGGTGGGGTGGGGTGGGGTGGGGTGGAGTGGAGTGGAGTGGAATGGAATGGAATGGAATGGAATGGAATGGAATGGAATGGAATGGAATAGAATAGAATAGAATAGAATAGAATAGAATAGAATAGAATAGAATAGAATAGAATAGAATAGAATACTGATTAAGTCAGGCGATCCAACCGATCAGTCCTAGAGGAGATCAACCCTGACTGCTCTTTAGAAGGTCAGATCCTAAAGAGGAAACTCAAATACTTTGGCCACCTAATAAGAAGGAAGGACTCACTAGAGAAGAGCCTAATGCTGGGAACGACGGAGGGCAAAAGAAGAAGAAGGGGACAAGAGAGAACGAGGTGGCTGGATGGAGTCACTGAAGCAGTCGGCGTGAGCTTCAATGGACTCCGGAGGATTGTAGAGGACAGGAAGGCCCTGGAGGAAAGTTATCCATGGGGTCGCGATGGGTCGGACACGACTTCGCGACTAACAACAACATGTGTTCACATCAAATATGTTAAACTACTACAAATAGATGGTCATAGTAAATCATTACCCCTACAATTAATCAAGACCTGATCTAAATATTTTGTCCTCTTGGTAACGGCCTGGAAGAGAAGACAGAGAGAGAGAGGTCGGTTTATGAAGTAGGCCAGGAAACAAGAGCAACATGCCCCATTCTTTGGAAGAACAAGCCAAGGGCTGAAGAGGCTGGCAAAAGACTCCATTGTTCCACCCATCTGTAGGCATCTCTTGATCTTCTCCACCACATACTGCAGGCCGCGCCTAAGATCCCGGCTGTTGGTTTTGCTAATGAGAGAAACGTATGACCTCAGCAAGGAACAGACAGGTTGGTCTTAGCAGAACCCTTTGGTTGAAAGACAGGCACGCAGGAAACAAAAACAAACTTCAGAATGACGGTAATTCATCCCTCCTTTACGTAACTCAAGAAGAACTCAAGAAGAACTTCTGTCAAAAGACACCTACGTTTGGGATTTTCAACTAAATTCAGAGACTGTTTACCTGTTAGAAAGATACCACTTGGTGGGCAGGTTTATGACATTTGACTAGTTCACATCTTCTGGGTGAGGGGACCTCTAAAAGGCCACAGATGTTCTGAAGTTCTAGAGCAGGGGTCTTCAAATTTGGCGGTTTTTCAGACTTGTGGACTTCAACTCCCAGAATTCCTCAGCCAGGCATGTTGGCTGGGGAATTCTGGGAGCTGAAGCCCTCAAGTTGGAAGTCCACAAGTAGGTTGGATTTAGGTTGTTGCTTGATCAGTTGAGAGTTTTAGGTTGATTCTTGATCGGTTGAGAGTTTTAGGTTGATTCCTGATAGTTCAGTTGACAGTTTTAGGTTGATTCTAAACAGTTCGGTTTACAATTTTAGTTGATGCTTGATAGTTTGATAGTTTTAGTATCAGTTGATTCTTGGTAGTTTGGTTGACTGGCTTAGGTTGATTCTTGATTGGTTGAGTGTTTTAGGCTGATTCTTGACCGGTTGAGAGTTTTAAGTTGATTCTTGATTGGTTGACAGTTTTAAGTTGATTCTTGATTGGTTGAGAGTTTTAGATTGATTCTTGATTGGTTGACAATTTTAGGTTGATTCTCAATAGTTTGGTTGACAATTTTAGTTGATGCTTGATAGTTTCATAGTTTTAGTTTGATTCCCGATAGTTCGGCTGATAGTTTTAGGTTGACATTTGATATTTTAGTTAATAGTTTTAGATCGATTCTTGATAATTTGGCTGAAAGTTTTAGGTTGATACTTGGTAATTTGGTTGATAGCTTTAGGCTGATATCTGATAGTTAGGTTAGGTTCCTATGGAGCTGATTTCTACCTAGGGGGGACTGACAGCGTAGGACTGATTTTAAGACTGATGTTCCACCTACCTAAGACAGATTCTCCTTGAGGTTTCTCACCAGGAAAGCAGTCCAACAGTGGGAACAGCACTGTTGGAGGTCGTGAACTTTCTTTCTCTGGGTGTGACCGAGCACAAGTTGGGCAGCCGTCTCTCAAGGAGGTTTTCATTAGGTTTCTTATACCGAGCAGATGTCTGGACCCAGCAGTCCACTGGTCCCTTCCCATTCTATGATTCACGATATGCCCAGTGGAGATGTTCTCACAACCAGAGGTTTGCATCTGTATTCCTTGCGTTCTTGTTACTTGCTCATTATTCATGGACAGGAACGCCACATATCATGTCATCTGCACCTCTATAACTGTCTGGTTTGGTTCTGCAACCCAACAAGACAGACACCGACTTCAGAGGATAGTTAGAACTGCAGAAAAAATAACTGCTACCAACCTGCCTTCCATGGAGGACCTGTATACTGCATGAGTCAAAAAGAGGCTGTGAAAATATTTACAGACCCCTCACATCCTGGACATAAATTGTTTCAACTTCTACCCTCAAAACGATGCTATAGAGCACTGTACACCAGAACAATTAAACACAAGGACATTTTTTTCCCGAACGCCATCACTCTGCTAAACAAATAATTGCAGAAGCTGGGACAAGGAATGGGAACTCACCGCGTTACATGGCGCTAGGGATTCGAACCTTTCGATCGACAAGCTCAGCGTCTTAGCCACTGAGCCACCACGTCCCTCTAAAACAGATGAGGAGGATGCTAATGAGATTGCAGGAACACAAGCGAGCGGTCCGATGAGGAGACCCGAACTCATTGGCAGCCTCACGTTGCCATGAACAAGTACATACATTCAATTTCGCAGCTACGATGATTGTCGGCTGAGCAGGTGCAAAAACAGCCAGGGAAAATGATTGAAGGCTGCGAAGCGGGCCCCTTGGCAGTCAACAGGAGGGCTGATTTACCACCAGCCTGTCAGGAGCCGAGAACCTGGCAGCCCAAGGAAACAACAGCCAACAACTTAATAGTCGGCCATCAACACCCCAATCAACCAAGAAGAAACCGCACCCAGCAAGGCACCACATAAACACTATGAATATAATAGCCCAAGGCACACATTCTTGTAGAGAGAAGTTCCCTGAGGATGGGCTCCAGCATGCATCTGAAAGCTCGGAAGACTAAAACCTCTGATCCCTGTGGTTGACCCAGATTTGATCCTGCAACATTATCCTGGGACACCTATATTTCCCTTCATTTGTGAGATCAAACCTTGGATTAACAACTACTTTGTTTCCCCAAAAATAAGATCCAACCGGGAAATAAATCCTAGCATGATTTTTTTCAGGATGCTCGTAATATAAGTCCTACCCCCAAAATAAGCCCCAGTTAAGATTGTCAGCCAGATGGATGCACTTACTGTGTTTCCCCGAAAATAAGACCCTGTCTTATATGTTTTTTAACCCCGAAATAAGCGCTTGGCCTTATTTTCAGGGAGGTCTTATTATTTGGGGGCGCATGGAGCAAGATGGGGCTCTTCTTGCCGTCTTACCTGATTTCCAGCTCTGCGTTTAAATATTTTCGGGGAGGGCTTATTTTCAGGGGGGAGGCTTATTTTAGCACATGTGCTCAAAAGCCCGATTGGGCTTATTATCAAGGGATGTCTTATTTTCGGGGAAACAGGGTAGTACAGTATTTTCCCCAAAATAAGACCTAACCAGAAAATAAGCCCTAATGCATCTTTTTGGAGCAAAAATTAATATAAGACCCGGTCTTATTTTTGGGGAAACATGGTACTGTGACTACTACGGAGTCGTAACGGAGAAAGTGTGTACCAAGCTTACAACATTCCTGCTTTAAAAGCTTAATTCCCACGTCCACCGAGATTGGAACAGAATGTTTGGTGATTTTAAGCAAAGCAGAGAGGAATGTAAACTGGAAAGGAAAGAATTGTTAACAGGCGATCAATTCATGCATCTTCGTCCAGAGCCAGCAAATGTTTGGCTCCTGCTCAGCCTTGAGGGTGTGGTAGTTATTACAGTATTATCAGCAGAGTGAAGTGTCCATATATTATGACTCCTTCCATTACTCTACCGTTCTGGTAAACCTCTCCCCAACATTTGCACAAATCTGCAAAATTGAACTGTTTTTTTGAAGCCTCCAATAAAATATTCCAACTTCCAGATGGATTAACAGGGGCAAGAGAAACAAACTCTGCAACCAAATCAGCAACAGAGAGTAACTTTCTTTACAAGAAGTTTGCTCGGCCTTACTCTGTATTTTATTCCAATTTCATTTTTAATCGTACTTTATTCCAATTTCATTTTTAATCGTACTTTATTCCAATTCCATTTTAAATTGTTTTTTATCAGATTTTAGTAATAGCTACTAACTCTGCATTTCGATATGGCCCAAGGGCTAATCAATAAAGTAACCTGAACTCAACTCTGAAGTAGCATTTTGTCAACTTTGGTGACTTTAAAAGACGCGTGGATTTACAACTGCAAGAATCCCCCAGTCAGCATGCTTTAAGTTCCTTAACCTTGGCAACTTGAAAAGGTGTGGATCTCACGACCTTCGTCACTTTAAGATGTGTGGACTTCAACTCCCAGAATCCCCTAGCCAGTTGATACTATCCACAGTATGATGCAATTTACAGGAAATGAACAAGACGGCCTGGCTTTGGGGAGGGGGCTAAGGAGGAAAGGGGGGGTAAGGTTAAAATCACGAGAGAGGGAAACAAAATGCCTCCCTTCAATTTCAATACTGTTTTTACTTATAGGCAAAGTGCCGATGACAGAGAACCAGCTGGAAAATTAATATGTTGACGTGTATATCCAAAATATTATGACAATGTCAGCAGACTTAATCTTGATAGCATATGCGTAAGTGCAGTAACTGCAGACAGAATTGGGCCCGTTTCAAAATACAACAGTTGCTATCGCTGTTTCGAAACGACAAGCTTAGCAATTAATTTCTTAACCGATCTATCGCTAAAGAGAAAATGCCAACGAATGTTAGCTCCTGTGATTTGGGTTCTCTTTTGTTGACGTGTGGATTTAAGATAGTTAACATATTGTTTTTCCGCTTCTCCGCCTAAAAAGGGGACCAACGAGGGACTTCGAAATTACAAAGCTAAAATTCGGAGGGGGGGGGACAGTTTCTTTTAGAACTTGGCAGGAGGAGAAAAAAAATGTGCTAGGAAGGCACGAAAGCTAGGCAGAAATGGTATAGGGCTGTGATGGCGAACCTATGGCACACGTGCCACAGGTGGCACACGGAATCGTATCAGTGGGTACGCAAGCGTTGCCCTAGCTCAGCTCCAGCGCGCATGTGTGCACCAGCCAGCTGATTTTCGGGCCTTTCGGGCCTACCGGAAGTCAGCAAACAGGCCATTTCCGGCCTCCAGAGTGGGGGAAGGCTGTTTTCGCCCTCCCCAGGCTCCAAGAAAGCCTCTGGAGCCCGGGGAGGGTGAAAAACAGGCCTACCGTGCCCACTGTGCCATGGTGTGCCAAAAACGGGGGGAGCATGGGGGGGTCGCACACGCATGCGCGGGGGGCAGGGCGCATTGAATTATGGGTGTGGGCACAGGCGCCCATGACCCCCCCTGCACTCCCCCCCCCCGCTTTTGGCACGTGACGGCAAAAAGTTTAGCCATCATTGGTATAGGGTTTCCTACCTAAGCAGGGGGTTGGACTAGAAGACCTCCAAGGTCCCTTCCAACTCTGTTATTCTAAACAAAGAAAAGAGAGCTGCAAAGTGATTATCACCGATTAAGAGGCAGAGAAAATGAAGGGCGAGTGATCAATCAAAACGAGTTTTGAAAGTGGACAGAGGGCTAAACAAGAAGCTTCCGACAGAACGAAGTGAGTTAGAAATAAAAGGGGTGAAATGAGGACGACAGAAGAAGGGTTTTAGAGATTTGTACGGACAAGAAAATAATATACTAAAAAATGGAAACTGAAGCAAATGCTTACAGATTTTAACGTCTAAGAAAAAGCGGATAAAAAAAAAAAAACCCTAAATGAAACCTCAATTGAAGAATTGTAAGACTGCAGGTGTAGACGGTATAAAAACAGAAGAAATATTAAAATAAGGTTTCACAACCTTTTTTTTACCAGGAAGGCACCTTTATTCGGGTCTCAGGGAATACTTGTATAACAATGATTCTCTCTACAGATAGCGTTGTACAATGCACAGTTTAAAATGATTTTTTTTTAAAGGAGATTTCTCATAGAACTCCAAGCAAAGGAGGGAACCAGCACACAGAGTTGTGGGGTTTGCAAAGTTCAAACTATAAACTCAAAAGGAAAAAAAAAATAGAAAGGAAAATAGAAAAGAAAGAATGAAGGCAGAAAATGAAAAGAAAAACATAAATGACTTTTTCCTTCATCACAAATATAAACAATTTTACTAACTTATCTCCTTCTCTTCAAATACAAGAAACAATATCTTTTTCCCAAACTTCATCCTTTATCTATAAATAAATCCTTAAAACCTTGTCATTCAGTTCTGATTTGCAAAGGCCATTAAGGGTTACCAGGGATAATATATATATATATTTATTGATTGATTGATTGATTGATTGATTGATTTATTTATTTATTTTGTCGCATTTCTATGCCACCTAACTATATCTATGTTAACCTTGATCAAACAATCTAACTTTAAATTCCTTCCTTTTACTTTTAACAGTAACAGATACTTTTATCTTTTTTTCTCTGCCTGTCACAAAATTGTTTAAAATTTTAACAAGTCTCTTTTGAAATTCAATATAGGAAAATTGTCCACGTCATTCTTTTGGTCTGTTATTTGTATGTCCCTTTTAATTATTAAGACATCAGCAGCTTTCATTTGTATATCCAGTATAACAACTTTTTCTACATTATTTTTGCAGCCTGTCATTTTTACATCCACTTTTAAATCAGTCTTAGCCTTGTCTGGTAAAACTTGTTCTTCTTCCATACAATCTTTTAAACACAGTCTATTTATAATGGCAGACACTATTATAATTATCTTCTGGATCCATTGTTCACAAATATCCATTCAGTTCATCCAATGTTAAAATATTTTGCTCTGTCCTGTATTAATAATTTATGTATTCTTCCCCTTTAATTGCAATATTTTATTCTTTCCAGTTCCAGCTTTCAAAGTTCCATCATATCATGTTGTCTGTAATTCAACTGCTTCAAAACAACAGCATTTACCCATAGGAAGGATTCTTAAAATTAATTTCAATACCTTATTTCAAATTCCTCTGGAGTCCTAGCCCATTGGTAACTTTCCAAAATCAATGTTCTACTCAACTATTTGCTGTTTCTTCCAAAAAAAAAACCCAAAAACCCTCCCCCAAAGAATATTTTAAATCATTAAAATTATATTTAAACCTTGATGGAGACATACCCAGTGCTCTAAAATATGTTGTTGCAAAGCTTCCTAATAGTTAAAAAAATAGTTAAGAAGCAATTTCTGAAAGTGATTAAGAAATCAGGGTTGGCAAATTATATGTCCATAAATAATTTTTTAAAAAATCTATAATGA
>NW_027256890.1:12243590-12324743 GCF_029215685.1 Pituophis catenifer annectens
GGCAGAATAAATGAATGAATAAATAAAAATAATAATAGAATAGAATAATAACTTTGTCACTTTCAATGTACACTAATCGAAATACATTAAAATGAAATTTTGTTGCATAGAGCTCTCAAAGGGTCACCACCTCCAATATACACTGCATAAACATAAATAAATAAATATATATGTCTATATCTATTATATATACCCACATACCTCTTCAAGGCGCCGGGGGGGGGGGGTTGGAGAGAGAGAGAGAGAGAGAGAGAGAGAGAGAGAGAGAGAGAGAGACGGAGCCCGGAAATAGTCGTTTCACGTACACCTCTACTAACTGAGTCTAACTACCCCATCCTGGCGGCCGGCGCCCCGCCCAGGCGTCTACGGAAAGAGCGACGGGCCAGACGAAGTGGACGGAAGCGGCTGGCGCGCCTGCGCGGAAGAAAGGAGCGCGCTTCTGTGGGCGCTCGCCTGAGGAGGGACCGGCGTCGCCGGACAGAGGGACGGGACGGACGGACTGAGCCTCGTCCGGCTTCGCGGGCCATGAGCGCCGCCGCGCTGGTTTCCCCCGCGCTGCCCGCGGGGCCTCCGCTGCCGCCGCCGGCTTCCACGCTGCCCCCGGGGGCCGGAGCCGCCGTCGCTGCCGCCGCTGCTGCTGCCGCCGCCGCCGAGAGCTATGAGGAGGAGGAGCTGGAGAGCCCCGCCGAGGAGGAGGACGGCGAGCGCAGCGGACGCGCTCGGGACTCCGACGAGGGTGAGCCTCGGCCGGTCTGTCTGAGGGGGGGGGGGGGCTGGACTCCAAAACCCATCATTCCCCGCCGACCGTGGAGGGCGATAGAGGCGCTAGGCTAGAGCGTCGTTTCCTGTAAAAAGGGGGGTGGGGTTGCGGAGGGGGCTGGACTACAATACCCATTTCCTTTGGCCGGTGCTCGACCCCCCCCAAGACCCATCATGCTCTGCCGATGATGGAGACTGCATGGGGTGAACTCCAGCACCCATAATTCCCTCTCTGGGGTAGTTGAACCACACTAACCATCGCTTTGGAGGGAGTCCAATGCCCATCATGCTCTGCCGATGATGGAGACTGCATGGGGTGAACTCCAGCACCCATAACTCCCTCTCTGGGGTAGTTGAACCACACTAACCATTGCTTTGGAGGTAGGGGGAGGTGCTGGAGTCCAATGCCCATCATGCTCTGCCGATGATGGAGACTGCATGGGGTGAACTCCAGCACCCATAATTCCCTCTCTGGGGTAGTTGAACCACACTAACCATCGCTTTGGAGGGAGTCCAATGTCCATCATGCTCTGCCGATGATGGAGACTGCATGGGGTGAACTCCAGCACCCATAATTCCCTCTCTGGGGTAGTTGAACTACATTAACCATCACTTTGGAGGGAGTCCAATGTCCATCATGCTCTGCCGATGATGGAGACTGCATGGGGTGAACTCCAGCACCCATAATTCCCTCTCTGGGGTAGTTGAATTACACTAACCATCGCTTTGGAGGTAGGGGGCAGGTGCTGAACCCCATCATGCTCTGCCAGCAATGGAAAAGGCATGGAGTGAATCGCAACACCCATCACTTCCCATCTCTGGTGGCTGGACTACAGTACCCATCGCTGGCTGTAGTTTGTTTGCAGGTGCCCAATCACAGCGCCCATCGCTGTGCCCTAGCTAAAGGGAGTGCAGATGCTGGACTACAACACCTATCACTCTGCAGACAGTGGAGACTGTAAGGGCTAGATCACAACCCCCATCACTTCCTATCTCTGGTGTCTGAACCACAATACCCATAACTGGCTGTAGCAAAGGCAAATGCCTATCCCAGTACCCATCATTCTCCCCATGACATTAGAGACTGTAGGGGCAAGACCACAACACCCATCACTTCCTATCTCTAGTGTCCGGACCACAATACCCATCACTCTACAGTCAGGTTAGATGCTCTCTACCTACCCCAGCTACATGTTTTCAGGAGCTGGACCACAATACAGGTAGTCCTCGACTTACGACCACAATTCAGCCCTACAGTTACGTTGCTAAGTGAGAAATTTGCTAAGGGAGTTCTGCCCCATTTTACCACTTTCCTTGCCACGTTTGTTAAGTGAATCACTGCTGTTGTTAAATTAGTCACGTGGTCGTTAAGCGAATCTGGCTTCCCCCCATTGACTTGGCTTGTAAGAAGGTCGCAAAACGGGATCATGTGGCACCCCCGGGACACTACAACTGTCATAAATGTGAATCAATTGTCAAGCATACCATTATAAATCACGTGACCACGGGGGATGCTGCAACGGGCATAAATGTGAAAAATGTTCGTAAGTCACTTTTTTTCAGTGCCGTAACTTCGAACGGCCACTAAACAAACTTTTGTAAGCCGAGGACTGACTATACCTATTACTCTTCCCATCTACATTGACTAAAGTGGCTGGACTACAATACCCTCCTTTTCCCGGCCTAGGATTGCAAGCGTCCGACCACAGCACCCATTCCTCTAACCGCAAACACGGCAGTTGCTGGTTCTGGACCACAACACCCATGACTGTCTCCCTACCATGGAGACTCTGGGTGGTGATGGACCACAATACCCATCTCTGCCGCTTTTCAGACTCACCCCTGCTGAGGTCCAGCATCTCTAGCATTTTAAAAAAAAAAGGCCAGTTTGCAACTTTGGCCCTGCAGGCTCAGCCTGGAGAAACTTGTTTGAGCAAAAACAAAAAACAAAAATGACTTTTATTTGATGTTTTCTGACATGATTGATGCTGATCCTGTTGCTTAGATACGGAAGATGCCAGTGAAACGGATCTGGCGAAACACGATGAGGAAGATTACGTAGAAATGAAGGAGCAGTGAGTATTGTGGACCATCTAGTATCCAACTTCTTACTCTCTTTCCGCTCTATATTCAAAATGGACTGTGATTAATGTATCCCTGTGTGTATGCATATGTTTATGTAAAAAAAGAAGCAGACATACTGCGAACTCCGGAACTTAAGATTTTAAAATTTTAAAAGAATTAAAATTTTATTTTACTAAGCTTTTATCAGCCATCTGCTGACATCGTCAGAGTATTAAACTACCATTACAGATTACATTAATACTCTGATGATGTCAGCAGATGGCTGACAAAAGTTTAGTAAAATAAAATTTTAATTCTTTTAAAATTTTAAAATCTTAAGTTCCGGAGTTCGCAGTATGTCTGCTTCTTTTTTTACTAATATACCTAGAACTCATATTTTTAGAATAGTTTGTAATATGTATATGTATAAATATAAATATATGTATAAATATATAATCACGCACATACATTCACACACAAATACATACACACTGTGTGTGCGTGAGGCTATACATAATTAGTTTACTGATTAGCCCATGGGCCATATCAAAAGTGCAGAGTTCAGACACAATTACTAGCATCCGATAAAAACAATTTAAAATGAAATTGGAATAAAATACAATTTAAAATGAGATTGGAATAAATATACAATTTAAAATGAGATTGGAATAAATATACAATTTAAAATGAGATTGGAATAAAATACAACAGTTATACTCACATTCCCTCCCTCCCCCCCCCTCTCCATACATACACACCCACACACACACACAGAGATGTATATATATATATATATGTATGTATATATATATGTATGTATATATACATCGTGTATATGTGTGTGCATGTATGTCTGTGGTTATATATCTATTTTTCTTTGGAGAGAGAGCATCAGAATTTCATTTTTTTAATCTGCGCTAGTGCATTCACAGAAAAAAGTGACAATAACAATAATGTTTCAGTTGTTTTGGGATTGCACCCAAAGCATCTTATCACTATGGGTACCACCTTTTCTTTTTTTTGCCACAGTCATTCTATTTCTATTTGCTATTCTTTGTGTTTTGTTGTCTTCTCTAATTCTTTCTCATCCCTTTTGCTGTTTGTTTATTATTATATTATTATTATTGTTGTTGTTATTCTTATCATTATTAACATTTGCTTGTCACCCATTCCACTGCCATATAAAACCTATTCTCTTTTCAGGATGTACCAGGATAAATTGGCATCACTAAAAAGGCAGCTGCAGCAACTACAGGAAGGTAAAACTTTTCAGTTGCTAATTACAATACCGTTTAGCTTTGTGAGTTTGCCTACACTGGAATGTTGAGTTCTCGGATCTGGTCTCTTGCAAAACCTGCAGAGGGAAAAAAAAAACCCTTACTTTATGCTAACAAGAAGGTTTGTTAGTCCCGAATAGTTGATTCTGCAACTATTCAACTCATTCCTACTGGTGCATGCTAACCTCATATTCCTCAAATCCAGGAAGCACGTGCACAACATCTGTCCAACAACTTTTAATATCAATTCCCAATGGAAAACCAAATGAGCTGCTGAACGCTCAGACATAAGAAGAGAGACAACTAGGGGTGACAAGATAGCAGCGTTCCAATATTTTGAGGGGCTGCCCCAAGGAAGAGGGGGATCAACCTATTCTCCAAAGCCCCAGAAGGCAGGACAAGAAGCAATGGATGGAAACTAACCAAGGAGAGAAGCAACCTGGAATTAAGGAGAAACTTCCTAACAGGGAGGGCAATTAACCAGTGGAACGACTTGCCACCAGAAGTTGTGGGTGCTCCATCACCGGAGGTTTTTGAGACTGGACAGCCACTTGTCTGAAATAGTATAGGTTCTCCTGCTTTTAGCAGGGGGCTGGACTAAAAGACCTTGTTGAGGGTAAAACTGTCCTCTGCAAAGTGGTGCAACAGACCAGACAGCGAATAGATACGTTGCTTAGCAAAACACACAGATACTCACAGACTCTGAACGTTGTAAGAAAATAAACAGTCTTTACTTGTAGTAAAAAAAACGAACTTGGCTTCTCAAAACAAAGATAACACTTCTTCAAATAATCACGGTTCAACGCAAAAACATAGTTTGCTTACAATTCCAGTTCTCTTCAGTAACACAGACACGGTTCCTTTCAGCAGTTCAACCTTCTAAGAGCAGGAGCAGAAGTGAACGAACTTCCTGCCTTCTTTTATGTCTGCTTAGCACAGCCAATTAGTCGTCTTGTAGCAGTTAAAGTTACAGAACATAGTTTTCTATATATTACCTACCCGACCGTAGGATAAGCATCCGACAGACTTCGAAGTCCCTTCCAACTCTGTTACTCTGTTAATAGGTTTGTTAACCTATTATCTCCAGCTAACATGCCCAGTATCAAGTGGTAGAGGTGGGGGCTTATACCTCAAAACCTTGAGAGAACGCAAAAGTTTTTGGTAAACTATTAATATAATTTCCTGAGTAAATGGATGATAGTATTTTAAATCTTACCAGGCAACTGGCGTCTATAGGAAGAAATTGAGAAAAGGGAAAGGGTTTTCTTTTCTTTTTTTTCTTTTTCTTTTTTTGGTGTGTGGTTGCAATCTCTCATACCGTGACTTTTTTTATTCCATAGGTACCTTACAAGAATATCAGAAAAGGATGAAGAAGCTGGATCAGCAATACAAAGAGAGGATCCGCAATGCAGGTGAGCAGGTTGGACTGAGGTGGCAAATTCATCCTAACGTGTCAAATTACCTAGTCAGGATTCGAACCTTACAAAGTGAGATATAGGTAGTTCTCGCTCCGCCGCCACAATTGAGCCCAACATTTCCATTGCTAAGCGGTTATAACTAGTTATTCGGTGTTTCCTTTTGGAATTAGCTGGAGCTATGATTGATCACCAGGTTCATTTAGGAAATCAAGCCCTGTGAGCCCTGTGTTAGCTCTCACAATTCAGTCCTATCTGTTGTGACCTAGTAATTACAATACCAATTAGTCCTAAAAATGTGTTTTAGTGTAACAGCTGAGAATTATGTTCATTCTCAGCTGAGTCCCAATTAGTTGCAAAACAAGTCCTTTGGAAGAAGTCCTTAGGGATAATCAGCAACCTTTATCTTCTTTGGCACCCTGCCAAAAGCCTTACTTGGCAAAGCCCCACGAAGTTCAGAAACAAACGAGATGCCGACTGGAAACAGAGTTAGCAAAGTTGCTTTCCTGCAAAAAAGCCCAAGTGCCTCTGTTTCTCTTTTAAGCCTTATGGGAGGGGCCAATCATCTCCTGGCCTTACTCCTGAGTCGTCCCTTTTGCTTTAGCTGCTCTTGCCTTCTGGCTTTGTTGTGCGCTGCCCAAAGGGACTTTTGACGAGCTGGACAAGCTACATAAATCTAAATCAAAATTGTATAAATACAATATAAATGCTGAATAAACAAATGTTGTGTGCATGCATTTGTGTGTGGATGAATTATGAACTTTTGGGGGATTTCGTTCAGAGAGAAGTATATTCGAAGTTCACTTGTCTTATTAGCATTAAAACTTACTCTTAACTCTCTTGTCATTCCCAAACCTATCCCAGAACAACAACTCCAGTATTCTACTAAAATTAAACATGCTTGTACCTTCCCTCTAATAATTGTCATGTCTGTTTCCTTCCAGAGCTTTTTCTTCACTTGGAAGTAAGTATATCTTACCGAAACTATTTTATGTTAGGACTTCAGGATTATTTCTGTTTCCTGCATTGGATTCCAGCCTAGACAGATTTGCAATAGATTCACCAAAATTTAAACAAAGCTGCTGTTAACGGATTTTAACGAATCTTGTACAAAAAAAAAATGTTTTACCCTGTTTCCCCCCCACAAAATAAGACATCCCCTGATAATAAGCCCAATCGGGCTTTTGAGTGCTTGGCAATAAGGCCAAGCGCTTATTTCAGGATTCAAAAAAATATAAGACAGGGCCTTATTTCCGGGGAAACATGGTCATATGCACTCAACTACTTTTGGTGGGGTGAGTGGCTGGTAGTTTTGCCCATCAGGTACACATAAAGACAGACCAATTTGCCTAGTAATGAAACTACCAGGCTAGAAAGCAGGAGACGGTGAGTTCTAGTCCTGCCTTGGGCATGAAAGGTAGCTGGTGACTTTGGGCCAGTCACCTGGAGACGGAGAATTCTAATCCCGTCTTAATCATGAATTGGCCATGGCAAGTTGGCTGTGGCAAGTTGTCCCATTCCACTGCCTATTATAGTCGCCAATGACCAGCAGAATAAAATCTGCAGGAACTCCTTTTTTACCAAGTGGTGGGACCAACAGCCGAATCCCAATTAGTTGCAAAAAGTCCTTCGGGAGAATCACCAACCTTTATCTCCCTTGACACTCTGCCAAAGACCTACTTGGCAAAGCCACACGGAGTCCAGAATCAAACAGAGATGCCGATTGGGAACAGAATTAACAACGTTGCTTTCCTGCAAAGAGCCTTTGCTCCTCTTTTAAGCATTATGGGAGGGGCCAGTCATCTCCTGGCTTTACTCCCAAGTCATCCCTTTTGTTTTAACTGTTCTTGCCTTCTGGCAGCTCTGTGCATGTGTGCACTAAGAACAGGCTCCTCCTGTTCCTCTGCCTCTCTGATGTCCAACTCTGGAGGCTCCGGTGTCTGTGCATCACTCCCAGATGGCCCTGGCTCCATCTCTGCCTCTGACGTAGAGCCCTCGTCCGGGCTTTCCCCAGACTCCAGGACTGGCCCATGTTCCTCCCCAGCCTCCTCATTGTCCGACTCCCCTGCCAGCTCCGCAGGGTGCTGGCGGACCACAACACTTATACTCCAAAAAATACAGTAATGAACTCAACCTAATGCTTAATGACGAGCAACCTACGTTTTCGCCTTAACCTTGAAAATGCTCTCCTTTTTTTTTTTTTTTTTTTTTTTTTTTTTTGGGTGTGGATTAGACAGAGCAGGTGGAACGAAACTACATCAAAGAGAAAAAAGCAGCAGTGAAGGAGTTTGAGGATAAAAAAATCGAGCTGAAGGAGAGCCTGATCGCTGAATTGGAAGAGAAGAAGAAGATGATTGAGAGCGAGAAGCTCACCATGGAACTGACAGGAGGTAAAGCAGAGACGAAAACGTTTCCGAACCGTTGAGACCAACCGCTTTGGAAGCCCTTGGCTCAAGACACAGGGTCAATGTGAAGTTTACGGAAGTGTTCTGACCCAGCTCCCCAAACACGACAAACCCTCTGATGTGAACGCAAAAGATGCCTTTAATTAGGAGCACCGGCAGCCCCAGCAAAAAGTTTCTCTCGCAGGCTAACAAGTCCGTCTGGCCGGAAGATGAATAGTTGTCTGCTTCATCTATTCATCTCCACCCCCTGCCTTTTATCCCCAGAGCTAGAGTGGGGCTTCACTAACAAAGGTGGCTCTTCCGTCCCAAGGAACAGCCCATAGATTTCCACCGCTCTCCTCTCCTCTGCCTTCTGAGCATCCTTGCATCCGGCACTGGACCCAGCTGTTCCTCCTCTTCCTCATCAGCCACCTCCAGACCTGGCGGCTGTTGACTCTCCATCTGTGGGCTGATGGACGGCCCAGGCTCCACCTTTCTCCCCCCCTCTCCCCCCCCCCCTCTCTCTCTCTCTGCCAGCTCCATTCCCTCTTCCCCTCTCAGAGATCTCAGGTTGCCCTGATGCTGACCCTGACTCCCATGCCGCCTCCCCCTCCTCCTCCTCCTCCTCTGATTTGGCTGCTGGAGGGGCCGGTGGCTGACAAGCCACAACAGAAAATTAACCTGGTTTGGAGATTCAGTGAAATTGAATAACAGAGCTGGAATAACAGAGTTTGACTATAGAATTAAATAGAATAAAATTAGAATGGAATGGAATGGAATGAAATAGAATAGAAAAGAAAAAAAAAGAAAAGAAAAAAGAAAATATGGAATGAAATGGAGTAGAATAGAATAGAATAGAATAGATAGAATAGAATAGAATAGAATAGAATAGAATAGAATAGAATATTGGAATGAGGACTGGAATGGAATAGAATAGAATTAGAATTAGAATTAGGAATAGAATAGAGGAATGGAATGGAATGGAATGGAATGGAATAGAATAGAATAGAATAGAATAGAATAGAATAGAATAGAATAGAATAGAATATTGGAATGAGGACTGGAATGGAATAGAATAGAATTAGAATTAGGAATAGAGTAGAATGGGATTGGATGGGATGGGATGGAATGGAATGGAATGGAATGGAATGGAATGGAATGGAATAGAATAGAATAGAATAGAATAGAATAGAATAGAATAGAATAGAATATTGGAATGAGGACTGGAATGGAATAGAATAGAATAGAATTAGAATTAGGAATAGAGTAGAATGGGATGGGATGGGATGGAATGGAATGGAATGGAATGGAATGGAATGGAATGGAATGGAATGGAATGGAATGGAATGGAATAGAATAGAATAGAATAGAATAGAATAGAATAGAATAAAATAGAATTCTTTATTGGCCAAGTGTGATTGGACACACAAGGAATTTGTCTTGGGTGCATACGCTCTCGGAGTACATAAAAGAAAAGATACGTTCGCCTACATTCCATAGATGTGAAAAATATATCTGGGAGTGGAGTGGGGAGTAAAGAAATAGGTTTTTTTTTTTTTTATTGTGCCTCAGTACTCAGATGAGGTTTTGTTTCCCCCTGTCGCTTTTAATAGAAATTTGTGGACTTACAGTCCAATTGGTTTGTTGCTGTCTTCAGATTCCATGGAAGTGAAGCCGATCATGACCAGGAAATTGCGGAGGAGGCCGAACGATCCGGTGCCCATTCCTGACAAAAGGAGGAAACCAGCTCCAGATATCCTTTCTATGATGAAACCTTGCCCTAAAAACTCAAGGCTTGGCCAGTATAGGTAGTCCTTGACTTACCACAATTCCTTTAGCGGCTGTTCAAAGTCACAGCGGCGTTGAAAACAGTCTTAACAGTTTGCTTGCACGCTTTGGGTACTTGGCACCGAAAAGGTTAACCATCACCGGCCTAAGCGGTTGCTCGAGTGTTTTTGCATGACCCTTAATGCGGATTACCTCAGCTCAATTATCTCCTCACGGACGAGCAGATCATGGAAGATTTGAGGACTCTCAATAAGGTAAGTCCCTAGGGAGTTGGGCGGCATAGAAATGCAAGAAAGAAAGGAAGGAAGGAAGGAAGGAAGGAAGGAAGGAAGGAAGGAGGAAGGAAGGAAGGAAGGAAGGAAGGAAGGAAGGAAGGAAGGAAGAAAGAAAGAAAGAAAGAAAGAAAGAAAGAAAGAAAGAAAGAAAGAAAGAAAGAAAGAAAGAAAGAAAGAAAGAGAAAGAAAGAAAGAAAGAAAGAAAGAAAGAAAGGCTAGGAGAAGAAGAAAAACAAAAAAACCCCACCAATCCTTAGTTTTCTGTCTAACCATCCCAATTTTATTTTCTCTGGATTTGAGCCAGTATCCTGTTTTTCGTTAGAAAGAACTGGTTTTACGTGTGTCTCCTGAATTCAGGTGTTAATGTGAAAAGGGGGTGGGGGGAGGATATATTCTATATCGGGGGGTGTCCAACTCGATTTCAAGGAGGGCTGAATCAGGATTGTGTTGGACCTTGGGGAGGGGGGGGGGCAGTGTGGGCGTGGCCAGTATGACGTCACTCGTGTTGGGGGCCGCCTGTGGAGGCCCGAGCGCTCAGCCAGTGAAAACGGTGCTCCCCCCCCCGAGCTCTGTTTTCGCTGGCGTTGGCGCCACGGGCTGGTCCTTCGCTGTTTCCAGGGTGGCCCCGCGAGCCAGATCCATTTTCTTGGTCGTACTTTTGTGATTATTCCTTCAACAGTTTTCCTCTTCTTTCTTTTTTTTTTTAGCTTAAATCACCTAAAAGACCAGGTGAGTAATATGACGACGGGGCATTGTTTGAATTTAATTAGTTATTTTGCTTGTTTTGGCTCCGAACGGAGGGGAGGACTGCAGCTTAGTGCTCTTCTTGCCATATAGAAAATCCCAGATTCAGCCACTGTCCACCCTGCCGTTGGTATATTAGAATTACTTCATTGTCACTTTAAATGTACACAAATTGGCATACATTAAAATGAAATTGCGTTGGATACAGCTCTCCAGGGTCTCCACCTCTAATATACACTACATAAACAATTTAAATTTAAACAATTTAAGTACCGTATTTTTTGGAGTATAAGACGAATTTCATCCCTAAAAGAGGGTGAAAATTTAGGTGCGTCTTATACACCGAATCTAGCCCCCCCACCCCACCCTCTGGCCCCCACCCTTTGGTCTCTGCCTTGCAGCAGTTACCTCCTTGCAAGCAAACAGCAAGAAAAAACAGCTTTTTTCAGCTTCAGCACAGGCTAATTAACACAAGTTGATTGAATCGGCCTCCTGACTCTCAGCTGATTTGCTCTCAGCTGTTTTGCAGGGCTCTGCTGCTTGCTGCAAGGAGGAAAATTGCTGGAGCAGATTTTTTTTTCCCCCTTGTGCTAATCAAGCTATGCTGAAAATGAAAATGAAAGTAAAGCAGGCTGTTTGCTGTTTGCTGCAACGAGGCAAAATTGCTCAGAGGGAGATTTCTTTTTCTTCTTTTCCTCAGCAAAAAAGGTAGGTGCGTCTTATACTCCGAAAAGTAAGTAAGTAAGTAAGTAAGTAAGTAAGTAAGTAAGTAAGTAAATAAGTAAGTAAAACATGTGCACATACCCACCTATATTATAGGACACAGAGAAACAACACATTTTAGTTCGGATGTATAAATATACGGTAGTGGCCAAAGTTGTGGAAACCTTTTTGGAAAAAGTATTTTTGAGGTTTGATGGCTAATAACACCACTTTTTTTTTTTGGAGTTTCAAAATAATCCTATTCCACTGCTGGAATGGCCTGAGAATAGCCCAGACCTTAACCCAATTGAAAATCTATGGAGCCAACTCAAGAAAATCGTTAGTCAGAAGCAACCCAGCAATAAAACCCAGTTAATAGAAGCCATCTTTCAATCTTGGTTTCGCATTAGAACAGCTGCAGAACTCAAAGACTTGGTTCACTCCATGGCAAGACGTTG
This sequence comes from Pituophis catenifer annectens, assembly GCF_029215685.1. Taxonomy (NCBI): domain Eukaryota; kingdom Metazoa; phylum Chordata; class Lepidosauria; order Squamata; family Colubridae; genus Pituophis; species Pituophis catenifer. The sequence continues at coordinate 12,255,457 of NW_027256890.1, forward strand.
TAAGGCCATAATTCATGCTAAAGGTTACCCTACTAAGGATTAACTGACATGGGGATCATTTTTGTGCATCTCGTTTTTTCTATGGGGATCATTTTTGTATTGTGTTTTTTCTACATGTTTCACTTTTCTTCTTTGTACTGTAATTGCTATTCTAATAGCAAATCCTTCGTAAAAGTTATTGCGTTACATTCTTGATTAAATTATCTTTCCATTGATATATAATTTTATGGTACTACTCCCCCCCCCAAAAAAAGTGGTGTTATTAGCTAGTTTTAGAAAATAGACTTTTCCCAGAAAGTTCCCACAATTTTGGCCACTACTGTACATGGCGAGAAAAATGAATCTTGCAAGTTTACCAGACGGATGGCTTAGGGAACAAAGCTTCTCATCCAAGAAGCTTCTTCAGCTCTGACTGGTGGATGGTGGGGTATGGAAGGATTTATACTCCTTGCAGACAGCTGGTCATTTGCATCCCTTTAGCGATGTCAGGGTGGCAATTAATCCCATTCTGCTTTTGGGTAATTGCACCTTGATTAGAGAATGGACCATTTCCTTGAAGTATACTTGAAGAAAATAAACCCGAAGATATATTTTCTAAGAAAAACTCATTTATTTGTTATAAAGAAAATAAAACATCCTACTAGCTAATTAATTACATCTTGGCAAAGCTTTCCCGGCCACCTCTCTTGGCCGGAGAACAAAGAAAGAGAGAAGAAAGTGAAAGAATGTGGACATGCGCAGTTAGATTACTGATAAGAACTTGGCAAGCTACGGTAAGTCTGAAAGTTCAAAAACGAGCTCATCTGGTAAATACAAAAAAAACGCAGTGACAAGCGAGTCCTTGAGGCCACTTGGAGGTGACCCTGAAGACACACAGATAAACCTCTCCAAGTCGCCTCAACGACTCTCTAAAAGGATGCAAATGGCCAGCTGTCTGCAAGGAGTATAAATCCTTCCATTCCCCACCATCCACCAGTCAGAAGTGAAGAAGCTTCTTGGATGAGAAGCGAAACATCTTTGAAGAAAAACAAGAAAGTCCAGTTGCGTCTTGAGTTCCCTTTGGGAAAACCGTGACCTGGATGACGGAGAATCTCCATAGACATAGATCAGGGGTCGGCAACCTTAAACACTGAAAAGAGCCACAAAGGTCCTAACCGGAAGCCCCCGTTCAATTCTAGAGCCGACCGGAAGTCCGGTTTCCCCACCATAGAGTCTCCTCCTAGCGCGGCATCCTTTCTCCTCCACCTATCTGTTCTGTCCCCGTACTCCACACGCACCCTCACAGACGGCCTGGAGTTAATAAGCCACACGACAAAACTCTTTGAAGATAAAGCTGGCAGCAACCCAGTGGCTACTGCCAATTCAGACTTTGCTCATACAAAACAAAGATTAGACTGCCAGCATTCCGATAAAACAGGCAGAGTTTCAACAATACAAAGATTAATCCAAATGCAGTCTGATAAAGCAGGCAAAGTCCAGTAACGCAGAGATCATGGATTATTTCCAGTTTTTGCTCGTCACAAACTGAACCGGCCACCACACCCACATTTATACCCTGTGGGGTGTGGTCCAGTGACTCAGCTAATCTCTGGCACGCCTTCCCTTCTACTGTGCACGCTTCTCCCTGCGCCTCTGTCGCGGGTCCAGCCAGCACTTATCCTCTTCGTCGCTGTCCACCTGTGGCTGCGGGGATGTGCTTGGCTCTGAGCCTATCGTTTGGCCTTCGGTGTCCTCCGGAGGCATTGCCAGAGAGGAGGGTCCTGGAGAGGGAGGCCTTGCCAACTCCTCTCCCTCACTCTCAGAGTCTGCATCTGTCGATAGCCCAGGCTCAGGCAATGGAGCCACAACACTGTCCTAACCGAAAGCCCTATCAGTTGTGGAGCCGACCAGCAACAGGGAGCCGCAGCCGAGGGATGAAAGAGCCACATGCGGCTCCAGAGCCACGCGGGTTGCCAACTCCTGACATAGATGCTTATCGCCCGGTCCTCTTTTTTTCTGTTCCAGCATCTCCTTCCTCGCCCGAGCATCTTCCAACGACTCCTGCAGAATCCCCCGCCCAACGATTTGAGGCACGGATAGAAGACGGGAAGCTTTACTACGATAAACGATGGTAAGGGGCGCGGGTAGAACGAGGGGCTTTTTTTAAGAGCAGCATTTTAAGAACGCTCGGGAAGTCAACGTTTATTTTGTCCAAATTGTGAAGTGGTTTGCTTGGCCAGAAGCTTAAGTACGGAGAGTAGTCATGGCTGTTCACGCTCAGAGGGATTAATCCTTTCTAGGTCAGCCTGGCAGGGGGATTCCGGGAATCATAGTCCCAAAGTCTCCCCGTGGAACCAAATTCAGGAGGAAATGGAAATCAAGGTTGTTATGGACGTTTTATACCACTAGGTGGCAGGAGACCACCAGAAGTGCTCTCTTTCTCTGAGAAAATGCCTTTTTCCTCCATTTTTCCATAGCTGCCATATCTTTAAAAAGATCCCATCTACAGTCCTCGCTTAATGACCGGTTACCCAAACTAGGTAACATCATCAGTGCTACTAGGGTGGCACCGATGAGGTTACCTAGTCTAGGAGTGAAACATCTGCACGAAAACAACCAAGCTCAGAGAGCACCAAGGACCCCACGGTCCTCCTCCTCCTCCCCTTCTTCTCCACCTCCTCCCTTCCTCCTTTACTCCACAAACCTCATTCCCTTCTAGCACTGATGATGTTACCTAGTTGGGTAATAAAACGTCTGCAAGAAAACCGCCAAGGTCAGAGAGCAGCAAGAACCCTACAGGCGGCGTCGGCGGCGTCCACATCCTCTCCACAAACCCTGCTTCCTTCTAGCATTGATTACGCTACCTAGTTGGGTAATGAAACGTCTGCAAGGAAACCCCCAAGCTCAGAGAGCACTAAGGTTCCTTCCCTGTCATTTAACTACCTATCTGCCTTCTTTCTTTCCTTCCCTCCCTCCCTCCCTCCCTCCCTCCCTCCCTCCCTCCCTCTTTCTTCTCTTCTCCACAAACCCCACTCCCTTCTAGCGCACGTATTCACTGGTTTTGGGGCTTTTCTGCCTACAATAGAATGTTTGTTACATTTAGGCTAAACGTTTTTGTTTAATTTCAGAATGTTTGTGGTTATTTTTGTTCTCCTTTCGCAGGTTTTTCCTATGCTCGGCGTAGACATCCCCTTTTACCGTTAGAAATGTGTATTGTAATTTAAAAAAAAAAAAAAGATTAATTGCAATAGTTTGGCAGAAAGTTGATCCTTTTAAAATAGCTCCGACGTGTAGGAGGACAATTTCGACGTGCAAATTAAAATTCCCCAGCTATTCTATGTCTTTAAAAAAATGAATCTGCCGGTTGCTGCAAAAATATATTTCTTTTTTCCCCCCCCACAACCCCCCTTTTTTTGATAGGCAACATATAAAAGGATCATTATCTCCAAAGAACAAATGATTATGGCTAGGAATGGAATATCTAAAGCTTTAATGGTATTTAGACTTACAAAAATTGTGGTTTTCAGGCTGGAACCCAGAATCTGCGCAAAGCATTGAGTGAAACCTGTTTTTTTAGTGGAAATACACCCTCATTTATGGAAGAAGGTGTGATAGACAGTGGCTTGATTACGACAATTGCGCGCGGGAGCGAAAAGACGACTGTAACATCTATGGGATGAGAAATTCCATTGCTAAGCAGAGTGGTGGTTATCATAAATGAATGTGCTGGCGGCAGAGTTGGACAATGAGGTTGGGGAGGAATTTGGGGGCCAGTTCTGGAGTCTGGGGAAGGCTCTGATGGATGCTCTGCATCGGATGCAGAGATAGAGCCAGGGCTGTCCGATATTTCCCAGCCACTGGAGAGGCAGCTGCCTTTGGAGGCTGAGATGAGTGAGGAGGAAGAACAGCTGGGGCCTGTTCCAGATGTATGTATGCGCAGAGCAGTTAGGAGAGGAGAACAACGGAGGACAAGGAGTCAACTCGGGAAACAAAGCACACGTGGGCGCTGAATGGCCCCTCCCTGGCTGGGGAATAAATAGAAGGAAAGGGGAGTGGTTGTCGTAGAAGACAACCGTTCGTATTTCTGAAGATTTTGCTCATTGTGTTTCGTGCCACAAGGAATTGCTTGCCAGAACTTAATTTGCAGCCTTTTGGCTGGGAGCTCAGGGCCTTGCAATTATCGCAAGGAACTGATAAGGTCTGTTGCTGCAGGAAGGAATCTTGCCTGGACTTTTCGGTGGGTGAATGCAATTAATTCACAAGAGGTAAATAAAGAGGGGGAAAACAGGAGTCAGAACAATGAGTCACTCCCAGGAAATCAAAGCTGCTGGATTGGACACCCTCATACGTTCAAACCCGTGCCTAACATTTTCGATCCTATCAGAAAGCAAAAAAGCTTTTCCTTGCTCTAGTTAAATCCTAGAAATTGGCAGGCAGGGTAAAAAAAGCAACAGTCCTCAATTTTAAATGCCAGAAATTGGGAGAAGCGTAAAACAGCATCTCTTCTTCCCTCCTGCGTACGGTTGCAGGGTTTTTTTCCCCCCTACGTTTCTTGCAGGCAGGTGAAGTTCCCAATCAATACGGTAATGCAAACAGCGGAGAGGAAATTGCACAAACCACGATGGAAGCAGCATCGTGAACGTTGTTGGGCAGGAGATTGAGCTATTAAGGGCAATCGGAAATGGGGAGAGAGGCGCAACGGTTCTCTGTACTTACCTTAGATACCCAAGCGGAGCAGCGTAAACAGGAAGCGTGTCAAACAATTTAGGCTGGCGATTTAGGGGATGGTTAATCTTAGTTGAGCTCTACCTGAGACGCTTAATCCCTAGAAGAAGATCAGGTAAAAAAATGATGCATTGGAAGAAGAGAAAATAATGTTAGTGTCTTTTTTTTTTTTTTTACTGCGAGCACTCCGGCCCACATTAAAAATGAAATTCTGTTACCTGCTCTCAAGAGAGTGTGTATCTACCCAAACATATACGTTTGGGTATATGTTTGGGTATTATGTTATGTTGTTGTTAATCGTGAAGTTGTGTCTGACCCATTGTGACCCCATGGACAACGTTCCTCCAGGCCTTCCTGTCCTCTACCATCCTCTGGAGTCCATTGAAGCTCACGCCGACTGCTTCAGTGACTCCATCCAGCCACCTCATTCTCTGCCGTCCCCTTCTTCTTCTTTTACCCTCCATCGTTCCCAGCATTAGGCTCTTCTCCAGCGAGTCCTTCCTTCTCATTAGGTGGCCAAAGGATTTGAGTCTCCTCTTCAGGATCTGGCCTTCTAAAGAGCAGCCAGGGTTGATCTCCTCTAGGACTGACCGGTTGGATCACCTTGCAGTCCAAGGGACTCGCAGGAGTCTTCTCCAGCACCAGAGTTCAAAGGCCTCCATTCTTTGGCGCTCAGCTTTCCTTATGGTCCAACTTTCCCAGCCATACATTGCAACTGGGAAAACCATCACCTTGACTATACGCACTTTTGTGGGCAGGGCGATGTCTCTGCTTTTTAGTATGTTATATGGTATGATATGGTATGGTATGGTGTATGGTATGGTATGGTATGGTATAGTATAATTATCAGTGGTGAAATTCAAATTTTTTTACTACCGGTTCTGTGGGCATCGCTTGGTGGGCATGGTGTGGCTTAGTGAGCGTGGCATGGCTTGGTGGGCATGGCAGGGGAAGGATAAATTTGATTCGGCGTATTATATAAGTATGTCGTTCGAAAACCAATCTTCCTGTTAAGATTTCAGATTTTGCATTCTATGTTTTGTATTTTATTTCCGTGTTCCTTTTTTTTAAAAAAACTGAAATATGATATGAATGTGCCCTACAATCAAATCAATAAATGTTTTCTTTCTTTCCAGGTATCACAAGAGTCAGGCTATTTATCTGGAGTCAAAAGAGAACACCAAAATCAGTTGTGTGATCAGCTCGGTGGGAGCCAACGAGGTAAGACGACGTCTCCTTTTCATCCGGGGGTTTCCGGAGTTGCGAATCAGGATCAGCCTTCCCTGTAACTTTGGCGTGCGATAAACGGTATTGTTCTTGCTTCAGTTGCATGGCAACCATCCGGCTGGAGGGCTTCGGGGAAGGATCCTTCAGAGCAGGAAGGGAGATTTTCATCAAGCAATTATTTCTTTGGATTACACTTCTGATCTTAACCACCGCTCTCCTTCTGAAACTTAATCAGAACTCTCGTCTAGCTTTTCTGGCGGTGGATCAGAAGCAGATACCCTTACGGCTCCGCTGCTTTTTAGCCAGTTGCGTTTAAATCCATGTGCTCCTGGGACTTCATCTCTTTCTTTCAACCCTTAGGTGTGTTGCTAAAATGGAGAGATAAGCTGATTTGTAGCTGGATTATGATGGGCTCTTCAATGGAAGGCTATAATCTTTCCTGCCTCTGTAGGAGAAGAGCAGGCACAGACGGAGGGCGGAGTTAAGCATGTCATCAGCTTGGAATCATTACGTTGCCACAAATGTCCCAAGAAACTTAACTCCTCTTGAATTCTATTAAGTCTTATCTAGCCCCAGTTTAATACTGAACTTTAGTTGACTAGAGTCTTGTGTATAGACTCGAACAATACATCTTCTGAACCGCAACTTAATGCCTGATAGCAGTCTTCCGGTACTTTGGGGAGAGGGGTGGGCTGTCACGGAGAAGAGACAAAGATTGACTTGTTCGCCCAAGAGCAGGACAAGAAGTAACAGGTGGAAAAGATCATTAAAGGCAGATGCAACCTGGAACTAAGGAGAAATTTCCTGACAGTGAGAACAATTAAACAATAGGACAGCTCACCTCCAGAAGTTGTGGGTGCTCCCTCATTGGAGATTTTCAAGAAGAGACTGGACAGCCCTTTGTCCAGCAAAAGCAATAGCAATAGCGCTTAGACTTATATACCGCTTCACAGTGCTTTACAGCCTTCTCTTAAGTGGTTTACAGAGTCAGCATATTGCCCCCAACAATTTGGCTCCTCATTTTACTGACTTTGGAAGGATGGAAGGCTAAGTCAAACCGGTGAGAATCAAACTCCTGGCTGTGGGCAGAATCAGCCTGCAATGCTGCATTCTAACCCCCTGCGCCACGTAGGAAGAAAGGAAGGACAGTAGCAATAGCACATAGAGTTATATACCGCTTCACAGCCCTCTCTAAGCGGTTTACAGTCAGCCTCGTGCCCCCCAATAATCTGGCTCCCCATTTTACCAACCTCGGAAGGATGGAAGGCTGAGTCAACCTTCAGCCTGGTGAGAATCGAACTGCCAAACTGCAGGTAGCCGGTAGGCAGCAGAATACTATAGGGTCTCCTACTTGAGTAGGGGGTTGGATAGAAGACCTCCAAGATCTCTTCCAACCCTATTATTCTATGCTGTAGTTTAACCAAAGTGGGTGGAATTGCAGGGAAGAATCGAAGTGGACTTACGGCTGCCATAACATCATATCGAGCAATCTAGTTCTAAAACCGCTCCATAACGGAACAACTGTCTCCAGCATCACAATTTCTCTCCTTCTCTCTGTCTGTCTGTCTGTCTGTCTCTTTCTTTTCCCAAACCTTGACAGATCTGGGTGAGGAAAACCAGCGACAGCACAAAAATGAGAATCTACCTTGGGCAACTCCAGAGGGGCGCTTTCGTGATTCGCCGGCGATCCGCAGCTTGACTGTCGTTTTTTTTCCCCCCCCCGGCAGACCCTCGTAATTGAGGACAATCGGCCGTCTGCGAGATGTGTGCTTGCGCCCCTTAGGTGTGATTAGGCCCCAAAAAAACAAACCATCATTCTTCCCTCCTTTGGAAGTGCGTCTCCACCAGCTGCGCGTTTCTCTCGTGGAACGCCCCGCCACCCGGACTGACGATGTTGTTTTTCGCCGTCTCGTGGTCTCCACAAAGTTTCGGAAGGACCTCCGGGGTTTTTTTCGTCTTCCCATTATTTCATTCGGTCGCCAACGGTTTCCGTCGAGGAAAAAAGGCCGGCGCGCGGTCAGCCTGGAGGAAGCTCCGGGGAAGAGGAGCGTACGCCAAACGTCTCCGGAGGAGGAGGAGGAAGCGTCGACAGCGTCGAAACGTGGGGGAAAAGGATGGCGTCGGCATGCCGGGAAATGGTTGGGGAACTCTCGGGACTCATCTCGGCGCCCAGGATTTTGCGTTATTTATACGGAACGGAGTTTCGCGATTTTTTTTTTTTCTTGATTTAAACCCAAGCGACGTTCAGAGCTTGGCCTGTTTTTTTTCCGTTCTTGGTTTTGCAGGCAAAGATGGACAAACACAGAGGGGTAGGGGGTGTCTCTTCTTTCTGGGTTTTTTTTTCCCCTCCCCTGATCCCCCTCCCCTGCTCAAAGCAGCACCAGGAAGGCTCTTCGGCTGAGGCTGATTGTGTCAGCAAAAGTACCGCCTTTGCCGGGGTACCTTCCCCTTCGTCAGGCTGGCCTTCTCCAAACCTCAAAAAAAAAACTTTGGGTCACATGGTTTGAAGGGGGCCTTGACTTTTGTGCATGCAAGTTGATTCCTTCCTTGGCTCCTCCCCTTCCCCAAATGTAAATACTAAGAGAGTAGAGCTTGGATCTCAGTCTGAAAGCACAGGCTGAGTTTCCCAGCATTGTACTGTTTTTATGACACGTTGCCTCCCCAAATACTTTTTATCTCTCCGGTTTTTATGTGTGGCATTGGATTTATTTCTCCCGGCCTCACAACGCTGCGCGGTTTTTGTGTGGCTTCACCTTCTGGCTCCACCGTCGGCCTTCTTTGAAGAGCGAAGGTCCCTATAATTATTCCAGATCGCTCTGCAGATGGTTATGGGTGGAACGAACCGAGAAATTGGGTGTTGAAAATAAGCACGGGATAATCCACCACAGTTAAACCAAGATTATGCATCACACGGGCATGTACTCCAAGATTAAATATTCCAGAAATGCAGTGGGAAAAGGGTAATAGTCATACCAGCTTGTGTCCTCAAGGTTGGGTGGAATACCTGAGCCTTCACAGAGAACCTGGCGATTGGCTCAAAATACCCCCAGCTGATTTTCATGCCTAAGAACTCAGGGCTAGAACTCCCAGTCTCCTGGTGATTGGCCAAAGTCACCTGGTTGGCTTTCATGCCTCAGGCAGGTCTAGAACTCACGGTCTCTTGGTTGACTGGCCCAAGGTCACCCAGCTGGCTTTCGTGCCTAAGGTGGGACTAGAACTCACAGTCTCCTGGTGATTGGTCCAAAGTCGCCCAGTCCGCTTTCATATCTCAGGCAGGACTAGAACTCACGGTCTCTTGGTTGACTGGCCCAAGGTCACCCAGCTGGCTTTCGTGCCTAAGGTGGGACTATAACTCACAGTCTCCTGGTTGACTGGCCCAAGGTCACCCAGCTGGCTTTCGTGCCTAAGGTGAGACTAGAACTCACAGTCTCCTAGTGATTGGTCCAAAGTCGGCCAACCAGCTTTCATGCCAAAGACTAGAACTCATCATCTCCTGGTGATTGACCCAGAGTTACCAAGACAGCTTTCATGCCCAAGACAGGACTAGAACTCACCATCTCCTGGTGATTGATCCAAAGTCACCCAGCCAGCTTTCACACCCAAGGCCTAGAACTCACCATCTCCTGGTTTCTTAACGCAGCATCTTACTGGCTCCAAGTAAACCTATAGTGAGCCTTGTGCAAAAATATTGAGTATCCCAAGTCTGCTTTTTCCAACCTGGGTACACTCCGCATGTAGCCCAGTTGAATCGTTGGGAATCCCAAGACACGCGTCATCCGTATTTCCAGAGGATGCCTATATAAGCCATTCCTTCCCTACCTTTCCCCAGCTGTTGCCTTCCAGGTGTGTAGAATTGGCAAGCAGTGTAGACGTTGATGGAGAATTGTAGGAATTGAGCTCAACAACATAAGTCATAAGTTGGCAGCTAGCCAACGGACCTTTCTCCCTCCCCCCCAAACACACACCCCACCTCCCTTTGTAGCTGTGCTCCAAAATCAGGATGAAGAGAAGCAGGTTGATTCCATCACCTTTGCTGGGAGAGCATCTCAACTTCAGATTTGGCAGCTTTTAAAGATCTGTGGGTTTCAAAGTCATACACTTCTCGTTGCCTATGTTGTTCGTCGTTTAATGACCCCGTAATCCCTTGCGAGGAGGAGTCGGGGCAACTGAATGGAGCTAGTAGAGTGTTTACTGGCCAGATGCCCTTCCTGTCACCAGTACGGAGTTTTGTTCGGCAGATATATTCTCACGGTGCCCAGAGAGAGAGAAATATCAGCCTCTAACCTAGGATTGAACTCGCAGCCTCCTGATTGTGAGGCGAGAGCTCCACCTCTCTAGGCCACGCTTCTCACTGCCTACGCCGCCTGTGAATTCCCCACATCGGGAGTTGCCAAGTTTGAAAAGCACCGAGCAAAGCGATTTCACCCAAACGGTTATCAATTAAAAAGAAATTGTGTTTTCCTTTTTTTTCCCCCTCATCCCTTTTCCTTCAAATTCCTGTTTTTTTTTTTAAAGAACGTAAAACTCAAGGCAGGGTTAGTTCCACTGCTCATCCTTGTAAAAAAATGTTTTACGATTGGGTTCCCCACACCCTCGCCTGCCTGATTTCCGAAAAGTAAGGCTTACAAGCCAACCTGGCTCATTAGATCTAATCAGAAGTTAATCTGTGCACGTTAATCTCTTAATTAAAAGGTTGCTTTAGCATAACCTCATCAGTATAACGGGGGTAGGCGAGCGCAGGGAGGAGAAACATGCTTGACATACGTAATGGGAAAGGCCTCCATTTTGTGCGAATTTACTCGGAGGGCCTTTGCTTCCAGATGGTGCGTGAAGGAGAAACGGAGGCTGTGGTGTGTTCACACAAGTCAGGTGAAGAGATACCTAGCAGATGTATTCACACAACGAGCGCAGCTCAGAATCGCCACAATCTTGTGCGATCAAATTTCAGATGCTTGGCAGCTGGTTCCTACTTACGACCGTCGCTGCGTTCCGGGATCGCCGGGATCAACTTTTTCTGACCTGACAAGCAAACCCAGCGAGGTAGCCAGATTCACTTCACAACCGGGTTACTCGCTTATCAACTGCAGTGACAACGGCGCACTTAACAAGAGTGGAAAGAAAAGTTCTAACATGGGACAAAACTCACTTAACAGATGTCTTGCTTAACAGCAGAAATGTTGGGCTCAATTGTGGTCGTAAGTCGAAGACTACCTGTATTCCTAATGTGGTCTCAACGCTTGGCAAACCGCAACAAGCCAAATTTAATGATTTTTAATTATTAGATAATGATTGGATGGATGGACAGATAGATGATAGACAAAGATAGATTGATAGATATAGATAATAATAAAGATAGATGATGATAGATGATAGAAGAGATAGATAGATGATAGATATAGTAAATGATAGAAAATGATATATATAATGATAAAGATAGATGATAGAAGAGATAGATGATGGATGATAGATATAGTAAATGATATAGATAGCTATAGATAAAAATGATATATGTAGATAATGATATAGATGATAATGATAGATGATGGATGGATAGATAGAGATAGATGATAAAGATAGATGATAATGATAGTAAATGATTGGATTAGATAGATAGATAGATAGATAGATAGATAGATAGATAGATAGATAGAGATATAGATAGATAATGAGATAGATATAGATAATGATAAAGATAGATGATAATGATAGTAAATGATTGGATTAGATAGATATAGATGATATATAGATAGATAATGAGAGATAGATATAGATAATGATAAAGATAGATGATAATGATAGTAGATGATAGATCAATATAGATAAGATAGATGATAGCTAAGATAGATAGATAGATAGATAGACAGACAGACAGACAGACATAGATATGTGTTGGCAAAAGTAGCTCTGGATTCAGCAAACATTTATTCTTTAAAAAGAGAAAGTCTCCAAGACTGGAATCTTGTGCTCTCTGGCACTCCATGTCACGTCTTAATTATCTCCTTATTTGCAGAATAAATGTTTGATCATCGTGACAGCAATTACAGGATAAATTGCACATTTAACCTTTACTGATACCAGGCATTATTTTCTGGGGGAGCTTCAGCCTGTCAAAAGACGAAGGTGCCATTGCTAAAACAGGATGCCTTTTGCCGTTAATTTAATTGCCATTGATAGATGGTTACGCTTTCTTCCCCCACAGAAACCGTGGCTTGGAATTGGGTAAGGATGAGCTGCTTAGCAACATGGGTCCAGCTTGAGTGTCTTCCTACCATTGAGGTGAACATCAGATGATGGGGAAGGCCAACATTGTCTTAACCTTTCAATCATAGGCTTGCTACAGGGCTCCTAAGAGAGACACCTGAGATATAATTTAATGGGAAGGCAGAAGGAAATGATAAAAATAATGCTGGAGTTGTCACACGCTGAATTTCAGGGAGCTTAAAAGGTTGGTTTGCTAGTCCATCCCAAACCATAATGAGAATAAAGGAAGGAAGGAAGCATAATGAGAAGGAAGGAAGGGTTAAAATAATAGTGGGGTTGTCATACATGCTGAATTTCACCTACTGAATTATATCGAATTGTATCATCTGTCCCATTGCAATTCTGTGGCTCCATTTTATGGTGATTTTGTTATGGTTCTATCTTAATATATTACTCCCATATAGTATTATCCACATACCTTTATGTACATCTATACCTCTATTTATCTCTCTCTCCATCTCTCTCTCTCTTTCTCTCATCTATACTATCTATTCAACTCTCTCCATTCTTTATTTATCTAGTCATCTATCTATCCATCCATCTATCTATCAATCAATCATGTCATCTATTATCCATCTGTCTACCCATCCATCCATCCATCATGTCATCTATTATCCATCTGTCTGTCTGTCTATCATGTCATCTATTATCCATCCATCCATCCATCAATCATCTTATCTATCTGTCTACCTATCATGTCATCTATTATCCATCTGTCTATCATGTCATCTATTATCCATCTGTCTATCAGTTTATCAATCATGTCATCTATTATTCATCCATCCATCCATCTATCATCTATGTCTGCCTGTCTGTCTGTCTGTCTGTCTGTCTATCTATCTATCTATCTATCTATCTATCTATCTATCTATCTATCTATTTCAGTGGATGAAATCCAGCATGTATGGCAATTCCACCATTATTTCAATTCTTTTCTTGCTCCCATTTCATTACGCTACAAGTTGGGACTGGTACGAGCAACCTTCCTTTTTAGGCTTCCTGAAATCCAGTGAACGAAATTTAAACTTTATTTAAACAAAAAAAAAAAATTGTATATCAGTCCCATGGCGTGACCTCTTTAGATGCCGCCGTGCGCTAAGCAAAGACAATAAATTTCAGAAAGCTTAAAAGGGGGGGGGGGTGGATGTCCGGTCCATCCCACCTCGTAGCAAATGGGATGGCAGGAAGAAAGAATTAAAACAGCTGTGATTTTCATCCCCTGGATTTCAGGAAGCTTTAAAGGAAGGCTTGCTAGCCCATCTTATCGTTAGGATAAATGCTAGCTAGTTGAGAGGCCGGTTGGTGGCAAGGAGATATATAAGATTCCTGCTTGTTTTTTAACTTCGAGGGCCACGCCAGGAGGCAAATTGGATTAAAAGGAAGAAGTGGGTCAAACCGAGGGAAAAATGAAATTTGATTTCATGTAACCGAATGGAATTCAATTAGCTTCCAACAAGGCTGCAACTGCTGAAGGGAAGTCGGGTTGATCTGAAAGGCAAAACTTTGATCCAGGCAGCCTGTGAACGCAGCCCGTAAGCGAAATCGGGCTCTGCTTTGGCTGTTTGCATTGAAATTCCTCCCTTTTTGGAAGGCATTCCTGAAGTAAATTCTCCTTTATTAAAGTCAAATGGAGATTTGGCACCTCCGTTAACAGGCAGCCTTCAACTTAATGTCCACAACTGTAAAGCGGAGCGGTGGTTACGCAAATTGTGCCGGATTTATTTATTTATTTTTGTTGACCTTTTTTTCCCATGGCCGTTAAGCGAATCACTGCAGTTGTTAAGAAAATCACACGGTCATTCAACGGAGTCTCGTTGCAACGGAGTCCCAAGCACCCCACAGCCCTTGACTCTTGCACAATATGCTAGTCGGGGCAAGTTAATTTCACCTCAACTAAGTTACTTGGGAGTCACGCAGTGCAACTAAGCTAAGAATACTGGTTAGGCAGCGGTGGGCTGCTGGGGGTTCACAGGGGTTCGGGAGGACCTCTAGGTAAGATTCTGTGCAGTTCGGAGAACCCCCAAATCCCACTCCTGGCTGGCCCCGCCCCGTCCCGCCTACCCCTCCCAGGAGTCTCCACATGGCCCGTTTTGCATGCACGTAAGTGCAGGGTGTACATGGAGGCTCGGGAAGGGCAAAAAACGGGCCTACCAGAAGTTCAGGAGGGCCTCCAGAGCCTGGGGAGGCCGTCTTTGTCCTCCCGGAGGCTCGAAAAAAGCCTTCAGAGCCCAGGGAGGGCAAAAATCCCGCCCCCGTGCAGGAGACTGACTAGGCCACGCCCACCATGGCCACACCCACCCAGCACCCGGGCAGAGAACCCCTTGCTAAAAATTTTGAAGCCCACCCCTGCGGTTAGGTTGGCATGGCATGTAATGCTGGTCGAAACACATTTTAACCTGCTGCGATCTGTGACTGATTGACGACCGAGTTTTTAAACTTTTTTTTGGGTGGTTAAACTCAAAATGGTCAACTTTGACGTTTTCCGGGACTACTTCGTTCAGATAGCAAACAAAAATTTTGCCAACCCCGGGCAAAATTCTATGCTCTAGCAACTTTTTAGATCTCTATTTCTGCAGGGCAGCCTAGTTAACTTCAAGAAGATCTCATTATTTCCTTTCCTGCTAAACTGGCTTTGATTCAAGCTACAGTTTACGGAAACCAGTGGGCTGATATCTCAAACCGAGATAGGATCTCCCTCTCCAGCGGAGTTTAATAAAATATAGATATACTGAAAGAGTTGATTCCCTTATCACTGTTTTACGCCCAGCTGGGCTCCGTTGAGGAGTTTTGTGTTTAATAAAAGCAGAAAGCAAAACTCCTTTTTTTTTTTTCCCCAAAAGGCTCCCTGCTAATCTGAATGAGAAAAGGCAAAAAATGGCAATGGAGCCATCAAAAAAAAACAGCCCTATTTTTCCAGGAGCCGCACAGCTGGTTTACTAGTGTTTGAAGTAGGAAGGAGGTTGGCTTGCAATGCTTATTATTAAACCAGTGGTGAAATGCTACCGGTTCGCCCGAACCGGTTGTGATAAAAGCTTATCAGTTCGAGCGAACTGGTAGTAAAAGAAAGCTACTGGTTGGTCCGAATCGGTATTTCCGACGATCAGCAGGAAATCCTGCTTTCTAGTGAATCTAAATCGCGCGGCACAGCTGTTTCCCCTCCCTTCGCTGTTCTACATCCCTTGTTAAGTGTCCTTTTTCTGTGCGAAGCGTGCGTTTGGCATGCACCGGGCATGTGCGCGCAGCATGTGTTTGGTGCGCACTGCGCATGCACGCACTTGCACCATATGTTTGCCACGCACCGAGCCTTGCCGGGCAGCGAGCCTGTGGCAAACCACGGAGGATTTCACCACTACATTAAACCAAGAATTAAAAGTTACCAAATGGCAACTAGAGACTTTACGGGAAGGGAAATCGGGATAAGTGTAGATTTACAGATCTTAACAGGATCTCTCTTTGAGAGCAGAACGTTACACGATGGTTAATATTCCAGCTTGCTTCCTAAAGACAACAGCTGCCCTGCTTTTATCTTCTGGATTGTTCCAACACTGAGAACCAGTTTTGTGTAGTGGTTAAAGTGCTGGCTTAAAAATCAGCACTGGCCCAAGAGACTGTGAGTTCTAGTCCCATCTTAAGGCATGAAAGCCGATGGAGTGTTAATGGGCCAACTGCCAGGAGATGATGAATTCTAGTTCCACCTCGGGCATGAAAGCCAGCTGGGTGACCTTGAGCCAACCACCAGGAGACTGTGAGTTCTAGTCCTGCATTAGGCTTGGAAGCCAACTGGGAGACTTTGGGCCAATTACTAGGAGACTGTGAGTTCTAGTTCCACCTCAGGCATGAAAGCCAGCTGGGTGACCTTGGGCCAACCACCAGGAGATGGTGAGTTCTAGTCCTGCATTAGGCTTGGAAGCCAACTGGGAGACTTTGGGCCAATTACTAGGAGACTGTGAGTTCTAGTTCTGGCTTAGACACGAAAGCCAGCTGGGTGACCTTGGGCCAACCACCAGGAGACGGTGAGTTCTAGTCCTGCATTAGGTTTGGAAGCCAACTGGGAGACTTTGGGCCAATCACCAGGAGACTCTGAATTCTGGTCCTGCCTTAGACATGAAAGACAGCTGAGTAACTTTGGGCTAGTTTTGTCTCAGCCCAACCCACCTCTGTGTTTGCCACCTTTATTATTATTATTATTTTATTATTATTAATTAGATTTCTATACCGCCCTACTCCCGAGCCAAACAATAACAGGGCCTTGGTGGTACAGGGGTTTAAAGCACCCTGTTATTAAGCTTATTAAGACCAGCTGCCTGCAATTACTTGCTGGTTCGAATCTCGCCAAGGCTCAAGGTTGACTCAGCCTTCCATCCTTTCTAAGGTAGGTGAAATGAGGACCCAGTTGTGGGGGCAATAAGCTGACTTTGTATAAATATACAAAAGGATGAAGGCTATTGCTGAGCACATTGTAAGCCGCCCTGAGTCTTCGGAGAAGGGCGGCATATAAATCAAATTAAAAAAAAAAAAAACACATACAATACAAAATTTAAAAAATAGAATAAAATCAGATTAAATAATTTTGGCCCCGACAAATTTAAAACCCCAAACTTTTAAAACCAATTTAAAATTAAATATATAAAATACTAAAAGATATTTATTTATTTATTTATTTTTAAATCTTTTATAAAAGGGGGGGGGGAAATTAGGCCAGGCCGGACTGGTGAAATAGTAGTGAGTTCTTGAGTTCTTTGTAAAGAACTAATAAAAATGTATTCCCTTACTGGCTGGGGAATTCTGGGAGTTGAACTCCCATCCATCTTCAAACTGCTTCAATGTTGAAAAAAAAATACTGATCTATACTGTCAATTTCGCCCTGGCAGCATATTTCCACATTTAATCTCTCAGTCCGATATCATAGCCAAGATCTCCCTTTTGAAACTTGCTTGATTCATTCCTGCTGCCAATTATGATATATTTTTTTCCTTTACATTTTCTGGAACGATGCCTAATAGGTAGATGCAGCTCCAGGTTTATTTTTAGATCGTTGTGGGTGTTTGTTTTTCTTTTAATGGATTCCTTTCCAATATGGTTGAATTGTTTTGGCGCAACCATCACAAGAGGGCAAAATCTCCCTCTTAAGCAACCCACCGAAGAAGAAAGCATTGCTACTTTATTTCTTGATATCCTGAAAGGTTTGGAAATTGTGAGAACAATTAATCAGTGGAACGACTCGCCTCCAGAAGTTGTGGGTGATCCAACACTGGAGATTTTTAAGAAGACATGGGACAACCATTTGTCGGAAATGGTATAAGGCCGTGATGGCAAACCTATGGCACACATGCCAGAAGTGGAACACAGAACCCTCTCTGGGGGCATGTGTGCCATCACCAGCTGGTCTTTGCGGGCATCGGGGCGCCAGAAAATGGCCTGGAAAATGGTCCAAAAACAGCCTCAAAATGGCCCAAAAAAACAGCCTCAAAATGGCCCGAAAACAGCCTCTAAATGGCCCCAAAACCACCCTGAAAATGGCCCAAAAACAGCCTGAAAATGGCCCAAAAAACAGCCTGAAAATGGCCCAAAAACAGCCTGAAAATGGCCCCAAAACAGCCTGAAAATGCCCCAGAAAACAGCCTGAAAATGACCTGAAAATGGCCCCAAAACGGCCAAAAAAACAGGCTGGTTTTGGGCCATTTTTCGGGCAAAAAACGGCCTTAAAATGGTTTGAAAATGGCCCCCAAAACAGCCTCAAAATGGCCCCAAAACAGCCTCAAAATGGCCCAAAAAACAGCCTCAAAATGGCCCCAAAACAGCCTGAAAATGGCCCCAAAACAGCCTGAAAATGCCCCAGAAAACAGCCTGAAAATGACCTGAAAAGTGGCCTGAAAATGGCCCCAAAACGGCCAAAAAAACAGGCTGGTTTTGGGCCATTTTTTGGGCAAAAAACGGCCTGAAAATGACCTAAAATGGCTTGAAAATGGCCCAAAACCACCCTGAAAATGGCCCAAAAACAGCCTGAAAATGGCCCAAAAAACAGCCTGAAAATGGCCCCAAAACAGCCTGAAAATGGCCCCAAAAAATGCCCCAGAAAACAGCCTGAAAATGACCTGAAAAGCGGCCTGAAAATGGCCCCAAAACGGCCAAAAAAAACAGGCTGGTTTTGGGCCATTTTTCAGGCAAAAAACGGCCTGAAAATGGCCTAAAATGGCTTGAAAATGGCCCCAAAAACAGCCTGAAAATGGCCCCAAAACAGCCTCTAAATGGCCCAAAAACCACCCTGAAAATGGCCCCAAAACAGCCTGAAAATGGCCCCAAAACAGCCTGAAAATGCCCCAGAAAACAGCCTGAAAATGACCTGAAAAGCGGCCTGAAAATGGCCCCAAAACGGCCAAAAAAACAGGCTGGTTTTGGGCCATTTTTTCGGGCAAAAAACGGCCTGAAAATGGCCTAAAATGGCTTGAAAATGGCCCCAAAAACAGCCTGAAAATGGCCCAAAAAGCAGCCTGAAAATAGCCTGAAAATGTCCCGAAAAACAGCCTGGTTTTTGGCTATTTTCAGGCCGAAAAACAGCCTGAAAATGGCCCGAAAAATGGCATGGTCGCACCAGAAACCAGAAAAGCAGCTGATGATGGTTCGTGTGCCCACAGAGAGAGCTCTGCGTCAGGCATGAAATCCAGCAGGTTCTGACAGGTTCCGGAGAACCGGTAGCGGAAATTTTGAGCAGTTCGGAGAGCCGGCAAATACCACCTCTGGCTAGTCCCAGAGGGGGGTGGGAATGGGGATTTTGCAATATCCTTCCCCCAGGAGTGAGGTGGGAATGGGGATTTTGCAGAATCCTTCCCCTGCCCCGCCCACCAAGCCACGCCACGCCCACAAAACCGGCAGTAAAAAAAAAATGGATTTCACCACTGCTCTGCGTGCCATCTCTGGCACGCGTGCCATCGGTTCGCCGTCACGGGTCTAAGGTCTCCCATCGTGGGCAGGGGGTTGGACTAGAAGCCCTCCAAGGCCCCTTCCAGCCCTACGACTCTATGGTTCCTCCTAGTCCACTCTTAAGTTCAGAGACTTTCTCTAGCGGTTCTAAAATTTTGACCACGGCTTCTCAGACTTAATAAATACGCTGTACGGACTTTCAGGCATCGAATCTGGAGCGTATCCAAGCAGAAGAATTCATTACTTTTATTTATTTTTTGTTTTCACGAGCAAAATTTTTGTCATGCTCTCCCCTGCGTTTCTGACTTCAGGAAGGACCATCTGCCTGGCTGATTAATGGCCTTTCTCTGCCAATGCAACAGAGACAAATTTCCTCTGGACTTCGACAAAGAGAAACAAAGAAAAAAATAATAATAAGGGGGCTAATTTTTAGCCATTATTTCCAAAGTCCAGCCCACGTTTTTTTTCCCCCCAGCATCAATGTAGTGATTATTTCAAAAACTAATTAATCTTCATTCAGCCAGCTCGGAGGGGCCTGTATTTAGATAATTAACAGCCTGTGGTTTATGAAAGAAAAGGGCGATACATTCAGCCCCGAAGGTTTTTTTTTCTTTCTTTCCTTTTTTCTTTGCAAAGCTAAACATTACTGTGCAGCTGTGTTTCATTAGTCCAGGCTTTCCCTGACAATTAAGAAGAAATAATTAGTTATGACGAATCTTACTTGCTTCTGACAGGCTTGTGAACCTTCTCTGCTCTTGCTGCCCCAAACCGTTTGCCATCTGTGCCCGTTTTTCAGGTCTTGTCAACTCAAGATAATGACACAGGTGACTTCAAAAACAACAACAACAACAACAACACAAAAGCTCTTGATACAGTTCTTTAGAAACAACAAAACTTCTGTCAGTAAAATCCTTATTGTTACAGTTATAGACCATCGTAAGAGGCATGGAATATAAAACAATAATATTAAAAGCTAAGGTAGGGGATGGATGGATGGATGGATAATAGATTACATGATAGATAGATAGATAGATAGATAGATAGATAGATAGATAGATAGATAGATAGATAGAAATAGATCATAGATGATAGATATATATAGATAGATAGATCATTGATAGATACATACAGATAGAGATAGATAGATCATAGATGATAGAGATAGAGATAGATCATAGATAGATAGATCATAGATAGAGATAGATAGAGATAGATCATAGATGATAGAGATAGATAAATAGATATAGATGATAGATAGATGATATAGATGAGAGAGCAAGCAACATGGAGATAGATCATAGATGATAGAGAGATCATAGATGATAGAGATGGATAAATAGATATAGATGATAGATGATATAGATGAGAGAGAGAGCAAGATAGAGATAGATCATAGATGATAGAGATAGATAGATAGAGATAGATAAATCATAGATGATAGAGATAGATAAATAGATATAGATGATAGATGATATAGATAAGAGAGAGAGAGCAAGATAGAGATAGATCATAGATGATAGAGATAGATAAATCATAGATGATAGATACATATAGATCATAATGAGAGATAGAGATAGAGATAGATGATAGATAGATAGATAAATAGATATAGATGATAGATAGATAGATAGATTAGATAGATAGATAGATAGAGATAGATAGATAGATAGAGATAGATAGATAGAGATAGATAGATAGATATAGATAGATATAGATAGATAGATAGATATAGATAGATTAGATAGATAGAGAGATAGATAGATAGATATAGATAGATATAGATAGATAGATAGATAAATAGATATAGATAGATAGATAGATTAGATAGATAGATAGATAGATAGATAGATAGATAGATAGAGATAGATATAGATAGATATAGATAGATAGATAGATAGATATAGATAGATTAGATAGATAGATTAGATAGATAGATAGATAGATAGATAGATAGATAGATAGATAGATAGATAGAGATAGATAGATAGATAGATAGATATAGATAGATTAGATAGATAGATAGATAGATAGATAGATAGATAGATAGATAGATAGAGATAGATAGATATAGATAGATATAGATAGATAGATAGATAGATAGATAGAGATAGATAGATAGAGATAGATAGATAGATAGATAGATAGATAGATAGAGATAGATAGATAGATAGATAGATAGATAGATAGATAGATAGATAGATAGATGAAAAGCAAACTGCCAAACAGAATGCCAACAGTAAAGGAGCTGGATTTTTTTTTTTTTTTTAGCCAATTCCACCTTGTGAAATGAAAAAAGAATTCCTGCCCATGACATTGACTAAAGAATTGCAGGACAATCACAGGCATGGAAGATAGATGAGGACAGGGATACCGAGAGCCTCGAAGATGCTGACAAAGCCCAACAAATCATCATTTCTGGCCTTATCACGCAGTAGACACAAAAAAAGGGTATTATTGCACAAAACTCCAGGGTGCTGCACTCTTGTGCAAAGGGAGATCTGCGGGGACACAATTAAGTGCCAGACACTCACAACCTCGAGGCTTGCAGAAGAACTAATTAACGCAGGCAGTGATTCCCTACTTGGCTCTCTTTTCAAATTGGCTTCTTCATTCTAGAAATATTGGAAATGCCCTTATTGTGTGCAGCTAGTCCTCGACTTACAGCCATTTGTTTAGTGACTGTTCGAGATTACAACAGCACTGAGGCAAAATGACTTATGACTGGTCATTGCACTAACATCTGTCACAGTGTGTCTGTCTGTCTGTCTGTCTGTCTGTCTCTACCTACCTACCTACTTATCATCTATCTATCTATCTATCTATCTATCTATCTATCTATCTATCATCTATCTAGCTAGCTATCATCTATCTATCGCTATTTAATTATCTCTATCTACATCTATCTATATCTAGCTATCATCTATGATCTATATCTATCTCCATCTATCATCTATCATCTATCTCTAGCTATCTATCATCTATCTCTATCTATCATCTACCTACTTATCATCTATCTATCTATCTATCATCTAGCTAGCTAGTTATCATCTATCTATCGCTATTTAATTATCATCTCTATCTACATCTAGCTATATCTAGCTATCATCTATGATCTATATCTATCTCCATCTATCATCTATCTCTAGCTATCTAGCTATCTATCATCTATCTATCTATCATCTATCTCTATCTATCTATCTATCTATCTATCTATCTATCATCTACCTACCTATCATTTATTTATCTATCAACTATGTCTATCACCTAACTATATCTATCTGTCTATCTATCTATCTATCATCTATATCTATCTATCTCCATCTATCTATCTATGTATCTATGTATCTATCATCTATCTATCTATGTATCTATCATCTATCTATGTATCTATCTATCTATCTATCTATCTATCTATCTATCTATCTATCATTATATGCCCCCCTCTCTCTCTCTGTGTCCATCCATCCAGCTAACTATCCACACACACGTATATGTTACCAGGGAGTAACTGCTCTTTTCACATACATTTCACACCGATAGGAATCCTTCAGGAGCCCGGGTGGTGCAGTGGTTAGAACAGAGTATAGCAGGCTGATTCTGCCCACTGCAAGAAGTTCAATCCTGACCGACTCAAGGTTGACTCCGCCTTCCATCCTTCCGAGATTGTTAAAATGAGGACCCAGATTGTTGGGTGGCAAGAGGCTGATTCTGTAAGCCGCTTAGAGAAGGCTGTAAAACAGCATGAAGAAGTATATAAGTCTAAGTGCTATTGCTGTGACTGTCATTTAGACTCAGTTTTGCCTGTGATATTGAAATAATGGGATAAATAAATTCTTTAAGGCAAGGAAGTTCGTGTTACCTAAAATCTCCGTTCCTCTATTTCAACTTCAAAAGGCTCCCGTTACCCCTAGAGAGCTTCTGCAGTGGAGAATTGGTTGTGTAATTGTGCAAAGTTTCTGGCACCGAGCTGGCAAAGGTGTTGGAAGGAAAGGCGAGGGAAGGCAGAGAAGGAGGCACAGGGGGAAGAAGCAGAAAGCGTCACGATAATTGAAAATAAATGGTGCATTATATGAAATCAATGTTCCTGGTGCTGGGTGTTTCTCTTATTTATTTGTTTGATGGTTAACATATTGCAGAGACGGGACGCTGCAGCCCACGAGAAATGAGATGTGGAATAACTGAATGACAAAACGGGCGAAGCTCCCGAGATTAAGTTGTTGCGATTCGAGGTGTCTCCTCTCCAGATTTTTCTCCGCTGAAGGAAATGACAGCGATAAGAATATTTAGATTGGGTTGTGAGCAGAGAAGACAATTTGGATGAAAGACAAATATTGCCAAGTCTTCCTCATCCGGCACAAATGTTATCGCAGCAAAAACAAGAGAGGCCACCTTTGTCCTGGTGGCTGAAGTTAGAACGTAGAACGTATAATAATAATGTTGGAGGGGACCCTGGAGGTCTTCTAGTCTGTTGTGACCTAGGCTTCCTGAGTCATTAAAACACACGAGTAATCCCAAAAACCTCTTTTATTGCAACAGCTGTGAATTACGTTCATTCACAGCTGAGTCCCAATTAGTTGCAAGAAGTCCTTCGAGATAATCACCAACCTTTATCTCCCGTGACACACTGCTGAAGACCTACTTGGCAAAGCCCCACGGAGTCCAGAATCAAACAGCAATGCCGACTGGGAACAGAATTAACAACGTTGCTTTCCTGCAAAGGGCCCACGTGCCTTTGCTCCTCTTTTAAGCCTTATGGGAGGGGTCGATCATCTCCAGGCCTTACTCCCAAGTCGTCCCTTTTGTTTTAACTGTTTGTGCCTTTTGGCAGCTCTGTGCATGCCTGTTCCTCTGCCTCTCTGATGTCCTGGTTGCTCTTCTCTGCCCTCTTTCTAGAGTCTCAACAACTTTTTTTTTATAGTGTGGTGACCAAAACTGGATGCAATACTCTAGGTTATTGTTCTAACTGGCAAGAAATTTCTCCTTATTTCCAGGTTGAATCTCTCCTTGTTCAGTTTCCATCCATTATTCCTTGTTTGGCCTTCAGGTGCTTTGGAAAATAGCTTGACCCCCCCTCCTCTTTGTGGGAGCCCCTCAAATATTGGAAGACTGCTATCCTGTCTCCCCTGGTCCTTCTCTTCACTAGACTAGCCATGCGCAGTTCCTGCAACCGTTCTTCGTCTGTTTTAGCCTTCCCTAATCATCCTGGTTGCTCTTCTCTGCACTCTTCCTAGAGTCTCAACATCTTTTTTTATAGTGTGGTGACCAAAACTGGATGCAGGACTCTCGGTGTGGTCTGACTAAGGCTTTATAGAGTGGTATTATTTCATCCCTGTCCCCTGAATCCCAACATCCACCACCTCCTCTCCTGCGCAGATTTTTTATCTCCTGAGATTGCCTTCGGCTTAATTGTCCTGAAGAACAAGCGTGAGTTTCACGAATGAAAATGGCACCTCATCTGTTCCGATTAGTTCTGCTCGCTGGAGCCATTGACACATCAAACTCCGTTGGTGGCGAAAACGCATCGTTGTATAAGGGCTGTTGCAAGACGGGGGAAAGTGGGGTGAAGCATCTGAATGCAGAATAACAGAGTTATGGAGGTCCTTGGAGGTCTTCTAGTCCAACCCTCTCCTCAGGCAAAAGACCCTGTAGACGTGAAGGTGAACCTATGGCATGCATGCGTTCCGTTCCATTCCATTCCATATATTCTATTCTATTCTATTCTATTCTATTCTATTCTATTCTATTCTATTCTATTCTATTCTATATTCTTATTCTATTCTATTCTATTCTATTCTATTCTATTCTATTCTATTCTATTCTATTCTATTCTATTCTCCTTGTATTCCATTCAATTCTATTCAATTCTATTCTATTCTATTCTATTCTATTCTATTCTATTCTATTCTATTCTATTCTATTCTATTCTTTATTACGAATAAAGGCAACTATACATGTCCCAGGATAATGTTGCAGGATCCAATCTGGATCGGCCACCAAGATCAAGAGTTGAATATAAGTGCTCTTTATTATATCGGAAGAAGAAGTTGGAATTCATTCTTTGAATATATATATATATATATCCTTTATTTATTTATTTATTTATTTATTTATATATATATCCTATATATATGTGTGTGTGTGTGTGTGTGTGTGTGTGTGTGTGTATAACAGTAAGTAAGAAAATTGATTATATATATATATATATATATATATATATATATATATATATATATATATATATATGTTTTCTCAGGTTTTCGCGGGTGTTTGTATGTAGGTCTTTGGTTATTCGGGTCTTCTCCCACGTAAAATTGGAAGTGTCTTGGCGACGTTTCGACGAAGTCTCATTCGTCATCTTCAGGCTGGTGTTCTCGGCTTCGTGCTTCCAGGAGCAATGTGAGATCGCAGCTGTCTCTTCCTTTTAACTGCTAGTGGAGGTGTGAGCTGATTGGGTGGGAACTTGGCTGTGTTCTGATTGGGTGGAGGTGTGTTCTGATTGGTTAGGGGCTTGGCTGTGCTCTGATTGGCTGGGGTTGTGTTCTGTTTGGGTGGGGGCTTGGTTGTGCTCAGCTTAGTCTGAGTTGCAGGGGGATTTGAGCTGGTGAGCTGCGTTGTTGTTGTTTGGCTTCGTGTTTGTGGCCGTGCGAGCTCTTCATGGTGGGTGTCAGTCTGCTTCATGTATGGATTGGAGGGGTTTAAAGTGGCTAATGATGCAGCTGCGGTCTGGCTTCTGGTCCTTGGTCGTGGCTCATTATCAGTGTGGGTTTGAGTCTGCTTTCTGCGTGGATGTGTGGTGGTGACATCAGGTGTGGCACTCGTGAGTGTGGGTCTGGTGTCATTCGTCGTGTTAGGGACTCGTTTGTCAATAAGGGCGGGTTTCCAAATGGCTGGTAGGCGGGAGGTATCGTCTCGTTTGTTCATGCTGTGTGGGCGTTTTTCTATCTCAATGGCTTCTCTGATTATTCTGTTGTTAAAGTGTTCAGTTTTGGCGATAGTTCTGGTCTTTTTAAAGTCAATATCATGTCCTGTGGCTTTAAGGTGTTGGACCAGGGAAGAAGTTGGTTCCTCTTTTCTGACTGAGTTCTTGTGTTCTTCTATGCGTGCACTTATTCGTCTGTTGGTTTGTCCGATGTATGTGGTGGGGCAGGCGGTGCATGGGATTTCATATACTCCTTGATTTTCTAACTCAATTTTGTCTTTGGGGTTCCTTAGGATGGTGGATATTTTTCGGTTTGTGCAGAATGCTGTCTTGATGTTATGTTTGTGGAGGATTTTGCTTATTCTGTCTGTGGTGCCTTTTATGTATGGGAGGAGGGCCTTGCCGTTTTCTTGTTCTCTGTCTTGGATTTTAGTCGTCGAAACGTCGCCAAGACACTTCCAATTTTACGTGGGAGAAGACCCGAATAACCAAAGACCTATATATATATATATATATACACACACACACACACATACACACAGGATATATATATCAATAAATATATATCAATAAATTTATATAAATAAATTTATATAAAGGATATAAATAAATAAATAAATAAGGAAAAGAAAGGATATATATATATATCCTTTCTTTTCCTTATTTATTTATTTATTTATTTATTTATTTCCTGTATATATATATATATATATATATATATATATATATATATATATATATATATATCCTTTCTTTTCCTTCATGCCTCTCTGCATGCTTAATCCTTTTAACTCTTTATCTTTTCTTTTTTTGTGTGTGACGGTTGCTTTGTCTTGTTTTGTTTTGTTTTTTAACGTGTACGCCTTTGTAAAAAAATAATAATAATGAAAGTATTGTGATGGGGATGCAAATTGTCTCGGACAGTCACGTGCTCTTCTTTTTACCTTCAGGTGGTTCATGGCATCATTTTTGGGCTGATATGAATCAAAGCTATCATGCCTAGGTCTGTCTTTCAGGTCTGAGTAGATCTAATCTCTTTTCCTTCCCCTGCTCTGGGAAGAGTGATATGCTGGGAGAAGATGACTGAACTTCATTTAAAAACCCACCTCTGTAACTCTAGCTGATGAGGGGGAAAAACCCCTCAGCTCTTCAGCCCCAAAGAGTTCACGCTGGGAAATTGTTTTCTTTTCTAATAGAATAGAATAGAATAGAATAGAATAGAATAGAATAGAATAGAATAGAATAGAATAGAATAGAATAGAATAGAATAGAATAGAATACGAATGAATGAATGAATGAATGAATGAATGAATGAATGAATGAATAGAATAGAATAGAATAGAGAATGAATGAATAGAATAAAATAGAATTCTTTATTGGCCAAATGTGATTGGACACACAAGGAATTATATAGTCATAGTAACATTCCTTTCTCAGAGAGTCAAGGACATCGTGCCCTGCACCTGGAAGGCTGGAACTGGGAGGCGTCTCCAGTTGGGATGGTGCTTTGATTGGACCATGTGATGGACACCCACGTGTTGGGCAGGGATACCCAACACAATCTGTTCCTTAATACCTGGATAATAAAGTCCTTCTCATCTTAGGTAAATATAAAACTATTGTGCCCATTTTATGCCTTGATTTTCTATGCTCCCTTCCGGTTTCCCACCAGCAAAATTAATGGGGAAGCCAGCGGGAAGTCGGAGGTCATTCCATTTCCAATTCCTCCTTTCCGTCGTAGACAAGTAAAAAAAATCTCTAAAGGGATGGCCCAATGCTGTCTATAAAGGGACGCGGTGGCTCAGCGGCTAAGACGCTGAGCTTGTCGATCGAAAGGTCGGCAGTTCAGTGGTTCGAATCCCTGGTGCCGCGTAACAGGGTGAGCTCCCGTGACTTGTCCCAGCTTCTGCCAACCTAGCAGTTCGAAAGCACGTTAAAAAAAATGCAAGTAGAAAAATAGGGACCACCTTTGGTGGGAAGGGAACAGCGTTCCATCCACCTTTGGCGTTGAGTCATGCCAGCCACATGACCACGGAGATGTCTTCGGACAGCGCTGGCTCTTCGGCTTTGAAACAGAGATGAGCACCGCCCCCTAGAGTCAGGAACGACTAGCACATATGTGCGAGGGGAACCTTCACCTTTACCTTTAATGCTGTCTATTCTTTTCTAATCCGTTTCACAATATACTTTAGAAAAATGACTCGTTGAATCCTCCTACATCTGGGTATCCAAACTGAATCAGAGTGATACAACTGATGGCATCGAAAGTTGAGAGTTGACAAGGTCCATCATAAAAGCAGGTGAGGAATTTTTGATTTTATTTTTAAAAGGGGGATTTCTGCCCAGAGGACAAATCGATGTGTATTTGTTCCCAGGGGAGCTGATTGTTCACCCGGTGAGAAAAAACACCACTGTGTAACAAACTGAAGTGTCTTGCACAATCCTTTCATTGGAAAGCGGTTTTTATGGATTTCACAACTTCTCATTCTTTCCCTCACCTTGTATTTATTTTATGTTATTTATTTGATTTGATTTGATTTTGATACCGCCCTTCTCCAGCAGGACCCAGGGCGGTGAACAGCCGAGATAAAACAGAGCATACAAAATTTAAAAAAAACAGTTTAAAAGGTAATTAAATAATTTCGGCCCACCATTTAAAACAACCCAAATAAAACCAATTTCAAATTAAAACCAAACGGATGGGATCAAGCCAGCCCGTAATGTAATGCTGAGACGATAAGGGGTTTTTCTCCTTCTTGTAAATTTATTTATTTATTGGTTCGATTTATATGCCGCCCTTCTCTGGAGACTCAGGGCGGCTTACAATGCGTTAAGCAATAGCCTTCATACTTTTGTATATACCTTCTTAGTAGGGCTTTCGCCCCCTCCCTAAGCGGTGTTCTTTTTTTATACAAAGTCAGCTTATTGCCCCCACAATCCGGGTCCTCATTTTACCTACCTCGGAAGGATGGAAGGCTGAGTCAACCTTGAGCCTGGCGAGATTTGAACTCGCAGTAATTGCAGGCAGCTGGTGCTACTTAACAGCACTTTAGTCCGCTGCTC
The DNA here is from genome assembly GCF_029215685.1 of Pituophis catenifer annectens. Taxonomy (NCBI): domain Eukaryota; kingdom Metazoa; phylum Chordata; class Lepidosauria; order Squamata; family Colubridae; genus Pituophis; species Pituophis catenifer. Next base: position 12,284,552 of record NW_027256890.1, read on the forward strand.
CACCAAGGCTCCTTATAAGAGTTCCGTGACCGGAATCAGATGTGATGGTGCTCATTAGCCAACCCGAGCGACAAAGGGCTCTTACAATCACAAGACAATAGAAGAGGCGCAAATATTATTTTAATAGACTCGTTGCTTTTGTTAACGGCAGCCTCCCATCTGTTCCTCCTCTTTAATTACAAAATGCAGAATGGTTCAGGACGCTCGGCAGCATCATAACAAGGGGGGAAATGGTGATTTAAAGGCTTACATCTTTTCTTAATTCATCGACTCGCCGATATGCTTGAAGTGCTCCGCGCTGGGGCATAGGAAGGCATACAATCGAAATGCCGGAAGGGACCTTGGAGGTCTTCTAGTCCGACCCCCTTGCCGAGGGCAGCCAAAACTTATACCATCTCAGGCAAACGGTTGCCCAGTCTTTTCTTGAAAAACCTCTTCACAACTCGGGGCGGGGGTGGGTGGGTGGGCAAATTGTTCCATTGATTAATTGTTCTCAATTAACCAGCGGAAAGACTTGCCTCCGGAAGTTGTGAGCGGTCCATCCCTGGAAGTTTTCAAGAAGAGATCGGATGGCCGTTTGTCCAGAATTGTGCAGAGGGTTGGACTCGAACAGGGGTCAGCAATCTGCGGCTCCAGAGCTGCATGCGGCTAGGTAAAATGAGGACCTGGATTGCGGGGGCAATAAGATGACTTTGTATAAAAAAAAAGAACACCGCTTAGGGGGGGCCAAAAGCCCTACTAAGCAGGTATATACAAAAGTATGAAGGGTATTGCTTAACGCATTGTAAGCCGCCCTGAGTCTCCGGAAAAGGGCGGCATATAAATCGAACCAATAAATAAATAATAGGGAGCAGAATTTTTTTTTTTTTTTTAAATGACAATCTTCTTTATCTCATCCACCTCCGGCAGTCAAAACCTGCCACAAAAAGTACCAAGCACCTTGCAAAGAAGATTTTGAAAAGATGGTTTTGCAAATGAATAAATAAATCCGCAAGGGGTAGTAGAAACCACGGGGAGCGATTGTAGTAAGGTTGATTTCAGGGAAGGGATGTAAAACGACCCTCTCGCACCATCGCAGTTCGCCAAAGGCGCTCGGTGACAAATCCACACGCGATCGCTAATCGTGTTTGTCAAGGGATTTGCGGCCGCGGAAATCACCTTTGGCGATTCCCGACAGGCGCTCGTAATCTCGGTTCCGCTGGCTGAGATTAAGGAGTAGATTTGCAGGAGCTCCATCAAACCTGAAGCGTTAGGAAGAGAAACCCTCTCATATCCTGGCAGATGGTTTCGTGTCTTCGCAGTTACCTATGACAGGTTTTTTTTTTTTTTTTCCCATTATGTGGCTACCCTTTGGCACTTGTTCTGGAGCTGCCATGCTCAAATCCTAAGGGGGGGGGGGGGGAAACGAGATGCGTTCCCAAGATGATTACTGATTAATTATGAGCAAAAGAGGAGCCATGATGAATGGAAGGTAGGGGGAGAGAAGAGGGTAAGACTCTATAGAGTAGTTGTTCCACGATAAGAGGAGAATATTTGTGGTCTGGGGTTGAAAGGATGGGTCCTTGTGGCTTCCTGAGCTTGGTTGTTTTCTTACAGACGTTGCATTACTCAAGTAGGCAACATTATCAGTGTTGGAAGGGAATGGGGTTGGAGGAGGAGGAGGAGAGGAGGAGAAGGAGGAGAAGAAGACCAGAGGAGGAGGAGAAAAGGAGGAGGAGGAGGAGGAGGAGGAGGAGGAGGAGGAGGAGGAGGAGGAGGAGGAGAAGAAGAGGAGGAGGGAGGAGGAGGAGGAGGAGAGGAGGAGGAGGAAGAAGAAGAAGAAGAAGAAGAAGAAGAAGAAGAAGAAGAAGAAGAAGAAGAAGAAGAAGAAGAAGAAGAAGAAGAAGAAGAAAGGAGGAGGAGAGGAGGAAGAGGAGGAGGAGGAGGAGGAGGAGAAGAAGAAGAAGAAGAAGAAGAAGAAGAAGAAGAAGAAGAAGAAGAAGAAGAAGAAGAAAGAAGAAGAAGAAGAAGAAGAAGTAGAAGAAGAAGAAGAAGAAGAAGAAAGGAGGAGGAGGAGGAGAAGGGGAAGAAGAGGAGGAGGAGGAGAATGACTATGGGGTCCTTGTCCTTCCTGAGCTTGGTTGTTTTCTTGCAGATGTTGCACTGCCTCAAGTAGGTAACATCATCAGAGCTGGAAGGAGTGAGGTTGGAGGAGGAGGAGGAGGAGGAGGAGGAGGAGGAGGAGGAGGAGGAGGAAGATGACAACTAGGACTATGGGGTCCTTGTGCTTCCTGAGTTTGGGAGGGGTTGTGAAGAGGAGGTGGTGGAGAACTGTGGAGCCCTTAATGTTCTCTCAACTTGGGTAGCTTTCTTCCAAACATTTCATTACCAAACTTGTTAACATCATCAGTGCTGGAAGGGAGGGGGGTTTGCAGAGACAAGGAGGAGGGGAGCAGGAGGGGGGAGCAGGAAGACAACTGTGTGCTTGGTGGTTTTGCAGTATCCTTTCCCTGGAGTGGGGTGGGAATGGAGATTTTGCAGTATCCTTCCTGGAGTGGGGTGGGAATGGGGATTTTGCAATATCCTCCTGGAGTGGGGTAGGAATGGAGATTTTGCAATATCCTTCCCCTGGAGTGGGGTGGGAATGGAGATTTTGAAGTATCCTTTCTGGAGTGGGTGGGAATGGAGATTTTGCAGTATCCTTCCCCCAGGAGTGGGGTGGGAATGGAGATTTTGCAATATCCTTCCCCCAGGAGTGGGGTGGGAATGGAGATTTTGCAGGTAATCCTTCCCCTGCCACACCCACCAAGCCACACCACGCCCACCAAGCCACGCCTACAGAACCGGTAGTAAAAAAAAAAAAATTGAATTCCCACCACTGCATAAAACGTCCCCTCTTTACTCTCTCTTTACCACTCTCTTATGTTTATGTCGGCTTCCCTGTTCCCCCCCTCTCCCTCTCGTCCTGCCAAGAACTGGAATATCCGCTGCGTTCTTGATTCTAGACAATAGCCAGATGTCCCGGAGAGAGAAAAAAAACTTAGCCTCCCGTCCCTTGGCAAAGATAATATTTTGCGCACCGATGCTCCGTTTCCCCCTTCCCCGCCCCCCACCCCGCCTCAAAGCAGCAGGAACTTCTAAACGCAGCTGCTTGGATGGGGGGTCAGTTCCTTTGTGAAGAGAGCGTTTCCGAGATTTATGGGGCTGGTTTTGAAATATCTCTCGGGCACCCGGCGAGACACACACCATGAGCAAATGAGATAGACTGAGTCCTGACGGGGGTAGTTTGTTATCTATAACCAAACAGCTGCTTGCTAAAAGCAAACAGCAGGCGCGTGGCGTGGTCCTTTCGGAGCATCGGTGGCCAGAAAATGGACATGCGGATCTCTCCCCATCCACCCAGGGTTTCTATTCAGCTGTGATGTTCCAGCAAAAAAAAAAACAAAACCCGGGACTGTCTCACCTTTTGTTCGAAATTCTTCTATTCCGATATGGCGAAAGATTGAAGACGGAAGGTTCCTGGTTTGCGAAGTCTTCTGAACTAGGTTAAAAATAAGAACAGGGTAGGAGAGAACAACAGAGTTGGAGGGGGACCTTGGAGGTCTTCCAGTCCAGCCCCCTGGTCAGCAGGAGACCCCTATACCCGTGATGGCGAACCTATGGCACGCGTTTCACAGGTGGCACACGGAGCCATATCGGTGGGGCACGTGAGCTCAGCTCCCGCCAGCTGATTTTTCGGGCCTTCTAGGCCCAGTAGAAGTAAGGAAAAAGGCTGTTTCTGGTCTCCGGAGGGCCTCTGAGGGGGTGGGGGAAGGGCCTATTTTTTTTCCTGTCCCCAGGCTCCAGAGCCTTTTTATGAGGCTGGAGAGGGTGAAAGCAACCTCCCCCCCCACCCCCCGCAGAGGCCCTCCGGAAATGGCCCCTTTGCCGACTTCCTAGAAAGGCTCTGGAGCCTGGGGAGAGCGAAAAACGGGCCTTCCAGTGGGACTGGAAGTTGGCAAATGGGCCATTTCCCGCCACTGGAGGACCTCGGAGGGGGTGGGGGAAGGCCATTTTCGCCCTCCCCAGGTTCCTAGAAAGGCTCTGGAGCTGGGGGAGAGCAAAAAATGGGTCTACTGGACCCACCGGGTCATTGCATGCCAAAAGCGGGGGAAGCACGGGGTCGCACACACATGTGCGATGGGGGCGGGGCACATAGAATTATGGGTGTGGACACACACACACACACTCAACCCTCCACACTCCCCCCGCTTTTGGCACATGATGGCAAAAAGGTTAGCCCTCACTGCCCTATACCATTTAAAGACAAATGGCCGTCCAGTCTCTCCTTAAAAGCCTCCAGTGATGGAGCACCCACAGCTTCTGAAGGCCAAGCCGCTCCACTGGTTAGTTGTTCTCATTGTTTGGAGATTTCTCCTTAGTTCTAGGTTGCTTCTCTCCTTGTTTCGTTTTGATCCATTGTTTCTTGCCTTCTGGTGTTTTTGAAAATAGGTTGACCCCCTTCTTCTATGTGGCAGCCCTTCAAATATTGGAACATTGCTAGCATGTCACCCCTAGTCCTTCTTTTCACTAGACTAGACATATCCAATTCTCCGCGACCATTCATCCTGTATTTTTGATTTGTGATTCAGCATGAAGAGGCACCCAGTCCCTGTGTCAACTCACAAAGCATCCCTGGCCTGCTCTCGTGTTGCCATAGGCAAGGGGGATGGGAAAACGGCGAAGCAGCACGGCAGCCAAAAACAAAAGCACATTCCAGACATATTTCTCTCAAGGCTGTCTCCCAGGGTTACCCACAGCAGCCGGAGGGGGAGTGATCTCTACAACCCGCGAAATTGCTCCATTGGTGAATGTGACTGATGACACCACCCTGGGGGTGGGGGTGGGGAGCGGAGAAACAGGGGTCAAGTCGGGCCGTAAATTACGTAAGGTCAGAGTTGGCTTCACTTGGAACATGCCAACCTGAAGTTCCTAATAAATAACTGGATTTCTTTTGAAGCTTGTCTCAAGGCTCATGATTTAATAGTAGCGCAAACTTAGTCAATAGTTTGACAGTGTTGAGGGAAGCGAAATGTCTTCAAGGAAAAAACAAAAGTCCAGTTGCCTTTAATGTGATCTTGATAACGATCCGTTTGTCAATGTCCGCCTAGGACTGCCTCAGCTTTTTGGGCAGCTGCAACGCACAGCTGGCTCATCCTTTAGCAGTGATCCACCAGGAGACTTAGATCCCTCTCCCAGCGATAGACACAAGTTCTACACCCAGTTGACGGTGGAAAATGGCTCCGTTGCAAATGCCAAAGTTTACCAACGCCGCCCTCTCCAATGGCGGCAGAGCCAAGTCACGGGCTGACATTCCCAAGCTATCAAAGAGGGCTATTTGTGGAGCAATTAATCCTCTTCTGATCATCTGCTTTATGAAACATTCGCTGGCAGGAGTTAATCATGCATAGCAAACGGCTCCTTTTTCTTCCTTAATGACTATTGAATCATGATCAGCATCTGTTTAGTCCCCCACACTTTTCATCCGCTTGGCAGTTTAAACAATTAATTGAACCAATAAACGGCATTCTACTATTTAAAGAAGAAAAGAAGGTGGTGGGGGGAGAGAGAGAGAAAAAAAACTCCACCCCTCAAAGCAAACATCTTCCACTCCATTGCTGTCTGGCTTCATCTTTTCATTTATTTATTTTTTTAAAAAAAAATCACTTTAATCCGCCTTATTTATCATACAAATGAATAGCGTTGGAGGCAGTCCATGAATCTATACATTACCGCTTGCATTTCGAGCTAATGAGATCCATAGCTCACTGGGAGGACATAATCAGAAAGTCCATTTCGGATTTCTCCGTGTCGGATAAACTCAGAATCTATCGAGGAAAATTGCTTTTACTTGAGATCTTTGCCCTTTATTAGAATAGTCAATGCTAGGCTAGACTGATTGCTTAATTATACAGTAGGTAATGCTTATTTGTCTGTCCATATGTCCATTTATCCATCTTGTCTGTCTGTCTGTCTGTGTCTATTTTTATAACTGTCTCTCTCTCTCTCTTTCTCATCTATCTATCATCTTTCTCTCTCTCTCTCTCTCTCTCTCTCTCTCTCTCTCTCTCTTTCTATCTATTTATCTATCTATCTTATATCACTATATCTCTATCTACCCTGTTTCCCCCCAAAATAAGACATCCCCTGAAAATAAGCCCAATTGGGCTTTTGAGTGCATGGCAATAAGGCCAAGCACTTATTTCAGGGTTCAAAAAAATATAAGACAAGGTCTTATTTTTGGGGAAACACGGTATCTATCATCTATCTATCTATCTATCTATCTATCTATCTATCTATCTATCTATCATCTATCTATCTATATCATCTATCTATCTATCATCATCACCTATCTATATAATCTATCTATCTATCTCATCTATCTATCTATCATCATCATCTATCTATCTGTCTATCTATCTATGTATCTAAGCTATCTATCTATCTGTCTATCTATCTATCTATCTATCTATCTATCTATCTATCTATCAGCTGGGAATTGGGAGGCAGAGAATAGATGGGGGTAGGGCCAGTCAGAATTTTTACTACCGGTTCTCCGAACTACTCAAAAGTTCCGCTACTGGTTCTCCAGAACTGGTCAGAATTTGCTGAATTCCACCTCTGGATGGATGGATGGATGGATGGATGGATGGATGGATGGATAGACAAACAGACACACACACATCATCCACTATCTGCCACCTATCTCCATCCATCCAACCATCCATTAGAAGACAATATGCAGCCATTGAGAAAATGTAGACTTAGTGAAAGACAGGAAGAAATAAGGAAGAAACTCAAGGCTGCCTATCCTTGATTCTATTTGGCATAAGAAGAAGGAAGGGAAAGAAATTCCTCTAGACTTTCCAGACTGCTATCAGCCCTCCAAGGTAGGCTAGATCAGGAAGCAGAAGTATTTCTACATTTTTATAGGGAATAATAATAATAATAATAATAATAATAATAATAATAATAATAATAATAATAATAATAATAATAATAATGCTTAAAAGCTTGACTGAGGTTCTTTCTTTCCCCTTACATTAGCCTTTGATCCAGGAAGCGGATTAGCGCAGAATTTCATTATTCGGGTTTAACCGTCAGGAAAAAGAAGATATATTACACAATATTGGAAACTTGATAAGCATGCCATATTTTGCATTAGGTGTTTTTTTTAAAAAAAAAGACTACAAAGCATGAAACTTTAAAGTTATATAAAAGGAATAAAGGAATATAGTACAAGAGAACAAGTAAGACCGAGATATGCGATTGTTATGGAGGTTACAGTTTTTTCCGTATATCTTTAGGGAAAGGAGGGGAACTTTCAGATGTACAAGATTCTACCAATGTATAAAGATAGAGCTAGTATCCAGACGTGGGTTTCAGCAGGTTCTGACCAGTTCTGGAGAACCGGTAGCGGATATTTTGAGTAGTTCGGAGAACCAGTAGTAAAAATTCTGACTGGCCCCGCCCCCATCTATTCTCTGCCTCTCAAGTCCCAGCTGATCGGGAGGAAATGGGGATTTTGCAGTAACCTTCCCCTGGAGTGGGGAGGGAATGGAGATTTTACAGTATCCTTCCCCTGCCACACCCACCAAGCCATGCCAGGCCCACCAAGCCACACCCACAGAACCAGTAGTAAAAAATTTTGAAACCCACCACTGCTAGTATCCATTGTTGCGCCTCTTGTCTGGACTACCTCAAAGGGCTAATTATTAAGCTTTGATTAGGGGGCTGGAGGCTAAAAAATATGAAGAACGGTTGCAGGAATTGGATATGTATAGTCTACTGAAAAGAAAGACTAGGGGTGACATGGCTTCAAAATCTAAGGGACCGGTTTGGACAAAACTCAGCAGCACTTTTTCATGCGGCTGTTGACAAAAATAGGATTGCCAACGTGATGGCCAACGTCTGATGATGGATATGGAGGAAGAAGAGGAAGAAGAAGAGGAGGAGGAGGAGGAGAAAAGAGGAAAAGAAGGAGGAGGAGAAGGAAGAAGAAAGAAGAAGAAGAAGAAGAAGAAGAAGAAGAAGAAGAAGAAGAAGAAGAAGAAGAAGAAGAAGAAGAAGAAGAAGAAGAAGAAGAAGAAGAAGAAGAAGAAGAAACATGATAGTGTTCCAGTATCTCAGGGGCTGCCCCAAAGAAGAGGGAGTCAAGCTATTCTCAAGGATTCAAATATCTCGAAGGGCTTTGATTCAAGCTGGATTTTCAATTCAATGGAATAAAAACGAGCCAGTGGCCGGTTCTGCCTGTCCGAATCGAACAACCCACACTGCCCGATAGAGCCGAATGTCAAAAATTGACTCGGAAAGAAAAGTTCCTTTGCAGAAGCATTCAATTCTCTCTCTTTTTTTTTCCCCAAATCCATTTGCAGAAACCCCCCCCCCCAGCTGCAATTGGAGAGGTCAAAGGCAGCCATTGAGTGAATTCACAACCCAGACATGATTGAATCGCCTTTCCAAGCAAACCTTCGGAGCCGTGTATTGTTCTTGACCCGAGGATCAAAAATCATAACCCAAAGCTAGAAAATTTGAAATTAACCACCTTATTTCTTCCAGCTCGTATTTTAAACTCAAAGGGATCTTTGCCATCATTTCTTTCCTTTTATCTTCTTCTGGCTTTTTCCTCTTACCTCGGTGCGATTATCTCAGTGGAGCAAGTCTGACCTATCCTCACCTTGCAAAATCATAAAGATGTTGGGTTTTTTTTTTACGCATTTGTTATCCCGCCGTTATTATTTTTTGCAAATAACTCAAGGCAGTGAACATATCTAATACTCCTTCCTCCTCCTGTTTTCTCCACAACAACAGTTTTGTGAGGTGGGTTTGGTGGAGAGAGAAGAACCAGCTAGCCCAAAGTTACCCAGTTGGCTTTCATGCCTAAGGCAGGACTAGAACTCACAAACTCCTGGTGATTGGCCCAATGTCACCAAGTTGACGTTCATGCCTAAGGCGGGACTAGAGTTCAAAGGCCTCCATTCTTTGGCGCTCAGCCTTCCTTGTGGTCCAACTTTCACAGCCAGACATTGCAACTGGGAAAAACCATCGCCTTGACTATACGCTCGTTTGTTGGCAGGGTGATGTCTCTGCTTTTTAGTATGCTGTCTAGATTTGCCATTTTTTTCCCCAGGAGTACGCGTCTTTTAATCTGCAAATGGCTTACCTCCAGAAATTTGAATGCTCCATCGCTGGAGGTTTTCCAGAAGAAAGTGGACAGCCATTTGTCCAGAATGGTTGCCATCGCGTGCCAGGAGAGGGGGGGGTGGGGGGGAGGGTCGCGCATGCACGTGCCCACGCGCATGCACACGCAACCCCACCCACCCCCGCTCCTGGCACATGATGGCCTGGTAGGCCCATTTTTCTTTCTTACCTGATTCCAGATCCTTTCTATGCATCTGGGAAGGTCGAAAACAGCCTTTCCCACTCCCTTGGAGGCCCTACGGAGGCTGAAAGGGCCCATTTCCCAACTCTCGGTGGGACAGGAAGTGATGTTTGTTGCTGTCCCCAGCCTCCAGAACCTCTCTAGGAGTCTCTAGGAGCTTTTTCTAGGAGTCTCTGGAGGCTGGGGACAGGGAAAAAAACGTCACTTCCTGTCCCACCGGGAGTCGGGAAATGGGCCCTTTCAGCCTCCGTAGGGCCTCCGAGGGAGTGGGAAAGGCTGTTTTCGCCCTTCCCAGATGCATAGAAAGGATCTGGAGCCAGATAAGAAAGAAAAACGGGCCTTCCCCACTCCCCACCAGGCCCTCCAGAGGCAGGAAACAGCCTGTTCCCCTACTTCTGGTGGGCCCAGAAGGCCCGAAAATCAGCTGCCCGGCACGCGCATGCGCCCCAAAGCTGAGCTGGCATGCCCACTAATATGGCTCCGCGTGCCACCTGTGGCACGCGTGCCATAGGTTCGCCATCACGGGTATAGGGTCTATGGTGGACTTCCTTGTTGAAGCAGCCCTCAGATCTCCCTCAGATTTCTTGGTTAATGGATAAATAGTGGACACTTACAGTTCTTGGAATCATTTCCATCCAGCCGAACCCACATTTGAAAACTCGCACAGGGTTGATTTTCTATTACCTCAGCTTGGCCAATTGTGTAACCTCTACAGCTAAGAAGAGAGGCTAATTTTGTGCCTCTGCAGCTCTTTACCCACAAAAGTTTAGCCTTTTCATCAAATGTAGATTTAGCCTACTTTTATGGGCCTTTGCATTAGCCACAAATGGAAGCACTTCAAAATATGCCAACTTAGCTACCGGATAGCTGAGAGAAATAAAAATAAAAATAAAAATAAAACCTTTTTCACATTTCATTAGTGCTTCTAAATGGAAATAGTCTGCTCTTGAAATTTGCTATTTATTCTGCGGAGTCATAAATGTTTTACGATTAGCAGTTGGACTCAAGATGATTAAGCCCCGATGATTCATAGAATCCAAGTGTTGTCGTCGGCCAGATGTATCTAAGCAAGGATAGTGGGGTTCAGGAAGACACAGATACTCGGTGATTTCACAACCAGGAAGAAACCGTAATGGTTCTCATTTGAAACCTAGAAGTACTTGGGAAGGAAAAATGTAAAATTAAAGTTATTGGATTGAGCTCACTTTTATGAGGAAAGGATAGGATAGGATAGGATAGGATAGGATAGGATAGGATAGGATTTAGAATTTTTAGAATAACAGAGTGGGAAGGGACCTTGGAGGTCTTCTAGTCCAACCCCCTGCTTAGGCAGGAAACCCTACACCACTTCAGACAAATGGTTCATCCAACATCTTGGCTACCTTGGTAGTACAGTGGTCTAAAGCACCCTGTTATTAAGACCAGCTGCCTGCAATTACTGCAGGTTCGAATCTCGCCAAGGTTCAAGGTTGACTCAGCCTTCCATCCTTTCTAAGGTAGGTAAATTGAGGACCCAGTTTGTGGGGGCAATAAGCTGACTTTGTGTAAATATACAAAAGGATGAAGGCTATTGCTGAGCACATTGTAAGCCGCCCTGAGTCTCTGGAGAAGGGCGGCATATAAATCAAATTAAAAAAAAAATCTTCTTAAAAACTTCCAGTGTTGGAGCATTTACAACTTCTGGAGTCAAGTTGTTCCACTTGTCAAATTGTTCTCACTGTCAGGAAAGTTCTCCTTAGTTCTAAGTTAGCTTCTCTCCTTGATGAGTCTCCACCCGTTGCTTCTTGTCCTGCCCTCAGGTGCTTTGGAGAATAGCTTGACTCCCTCTTCTTTGGGGCAGCCCCTGAGATATCGGAAGACTGCTATCATGTCTCCCCTAGTCCTTCTTTTCATCATACCCAGATCCAACAACTGTTCTTCTTTATATGTTTTAGCCTCCAGTCCCCTAATCCTCTTGGTTGCTCTTCTCTGCACTCTTTCTAGAGTCTCCACATCTTTTTTACATCGTGGCCCCACCCCTCGCCCTCCTCTTCCAGTCACTCCTCGCCTGGCCTGAGAGAGATGAGAGAGATAGAGAGACAAAGACAGTGAAAGAGACAGAGAGAAAGAGATACCACAGAAAACACCGGGAGCCACAAAACCTGAGTAGGCGTGGCTGGGGTGTGTGTCATGTGACTGGGTGGGGAGTGAGTGATGTCTGGTTGGCCACACCCACTCAGATTTTTGTGGCTCCCGGTGTTTTCTTTTCTGTTGGAAACAGATCCAAATGGCTCTTTTTGAGTGTTTAAGGTTGCAGACCCCTGCGTCCAAGGTCTCTCCTGTACCTATCTTGGCCTACCTGGTTAAAGGTAGGGTCTCCCAGATCCTCCCGTGACCTCTCTTGTTCCTGTATTCTTCATTCCGCAGCCTCCTTCTCCAAATTGAAATTTTGGGAAGCTGGGGGGGGGGGGGTGACATCTGCCAAGCGGCCCATCATGCGGCAATCAAAGCTGAATGCTGCCATCCTCCCCAAAGTCCTTCACTTGTACTTCCTTCCCGAGTTCTTTTTTTTTTCTCTCTCTCTCTCTCGCTGAGCTACTTCACACCACATTAGCCTGCAACCAAAGCTTCCAGCATTCATTTGCAAGACAGGATTGACGCGTCCCCGAGAAAAGCAAAGGGGTGACTTCGGTGAGCTCTCTCAAGCACGCAAGAAAAATCTGTTTAATCAAGGCAAGTGAGATTCCTTCTCCTCTGCCTTCCTCTTCACCTTTCATGGTGGAAAAGTCAGCTCTTCCGGAGGTGACTCCTTCTCCCCACTCCCCAAAAGTCTCGAAGTTGGCTGTGATCGTAGGCAAACGCTGACGGCAAACCTGATAGAAACAATCCACCGTCTGTCTGCTCTCGGGCCAAAAGGAAGGGAGAAAAGCCCAGTCTCACACACACACACACACTCAAAAAAAATCCCTAAAGCAGACATGACCTAAAATGTAGGATCCAATCTGGGTCAGTCAGCGGGACCAGAGGTTTAAAGTCTTCCAAGCTTTCGGATTCGTGCTGGAGCCCATCCTCAGGGAACTTCTTTCTCTCTAGGATAAGATAGGATGGGATGGGATGGGATGGGATGGGATGGGATGGGATGGGATGGGATGGGATGGGATGGGATGGAGTAGAGTGGAGTGGAGTGGAGGAGTGGAGTGGAGTGGAGTGGAGTGGAGTGGAGTAGAGTAGAGTAGAGTAAAGTAGAATAGAACAGCTTGCCTTCAGAAGTTGTGGGAGCTTCATCACTGGAGGCCTTCAAGAAGAGATTGGACTGCCATTTGTCAGAAATGGTGTAGGGTCTCCTGCTTGGATGGGGGGTTGGACTAGATGACCTACAAGGTCCCTTCCAACTCTGTTAATCTGTGAATAGACTAGGCTAGACTTAGCCTCCAGCTAAGTTTGACTTTTTATAAGCGTTGTTTGCAAAGAAGGAGGAGGAGGAGGAAGAAGGAGCAGGAGGAGGAGGAGAGAAGAAGGAGAAGGAGAAGGAGAAGAAGAGGAGGAGGAGGAAGGAAGAAGAAGAAGAAGAAGAAGAAGAAGAAGAAGAAGAAGAAGAAGAAGAAGAAGAAGAAGAAGAAGAAGAAGAAGAAGAAGAGGAGGAGGAGGAGGAGGAGGAGGAGGAGGAGGAGGAGGAGGAGGAAGGAGGAGAAGGAGAAGGAGAGGAGGAGGAGGAGGAAGAGGAAGAGGAGGAGGGGGGGAGGAGAAGGAGAAGAGGAGGAGAAGAAGAAAGGAGGAGGAGGAGGAAGAAGATGATTGCCTACCAGGCCTGGTGTTCTCCCTCAGCTTGTAAAAGAAAATTACATTTTGATCTACACCCTTCCTCCCACCTCTAATGTTTATATCGGAGCCAGCGAGAGCATCAGAAGGTGGGCCGTGGGCGCCTTCCCGCCGCTTCTTGCTCCCCGCAGCCAGCAATAGATCTGTCTTGAGGTGACAAGGGGTGTCTGTCACCCGTGAGTGCCATCTTCCAATCTCAGGCCCGAAAATGTTGGGAGCCCAGGAAGATGCCACGAGGCTAGGAAATGCCAGCATCCCAGAGGCATTTTTTGGAGTTCTTCGTTCCCCTTGTTCTTTTTTTCCATGATTTTTCCACATAATGGGGGTTTGTTTCCTTTCTTCTCTCTCCCTGCTGAATGGCGGGTTGGCAGGTTTTTATTTTTGTCTTTCCTTCCTTTTCAGTTTTTTTTAAAAAATGTAAAACAGATTTTTTTTTAAAAAAAAAGTTAATGTCTATAGATGGACAGATAGTTACTGAGACTACATGAAGCTGATCCTTCCTTCCCATCTTTCTTCCTTCCTTCCTTCCTTCCTTCCTTCCTTCCTTCCTTCCTTCCTTCCTTTTTACCTCCCTCCCTCCCTCTTTGTTTTCCTTCCTTCTTCCCTCCCTCATTTTCCTTCCTTTTCCCTTCCCTCGCTCCTTTTTGGTTTTTCTTCCTTCTTCCCTTTCTTCCTTCCTCCCTCCCTCCCTCCTTCCACCTTTGTTCTTCCCTCCCTCCCTCCCTTCCTTTTTGCCTCCCCATCCCTCTTTGTTCTTCCCTTCCACCCACTCTCCCTCCCTCTTTGTTTTCCTTCCTTCTTCCCTTCCTTCTTCCTTCCTTTTTCCCTCTTTGTTCTTCTTCTCTCCATCCCTCTTTTTTCCTTCTTCCCTCCCTCATTTTCCTTCCTTTTCCCTTCCCTCACTCCTTTTTTTGTTTTTCTTCCTTCTTCCCTTCCTTTCTTCCTCCCTCCCTCCTTCCTCCTTTGTTCTTCCCTCCCTCGCTCCCTTTTTTCTTCCTTTTTCCCTCCCTCCCTCCTTTTTTGTTTTCCTTCCTTCTTCCTTTTCTTCTTCCTTCCTTCCTTCCTTTTTTCCTCCATCCCTTTGTTCTTCTCCCTCTCTACCACCCTCCCTCTCTCCCTTTATTTTCCTCCCTCCCTCTTTGCTCTTCTCCTTCTCTACCACCCTTCCTCCTTCCCTCCCTTTCTCTCTCCTTCCCTCCCTCCCTTCCGTGTTTCCTGCCCCAACCATCCCTTTCCCTGCCTCCATAAGCGGCTTGTGTCAAGCCTCGCACTCCCCCCCTCTCCCAAAATTTTGATGCATGGGGCAGCTCTTTGCCAGCGCCATATGATGAGAGGCCTACAATCTTTATGGAAGGCTGCACTTTCAAACATGATGCCTGTCACTGCTTGATTAAGAGCCCGGCGGAGAAAATACAATATCTTCTTCCTCTCCCAGCCGGCCATTTGTCCTTGAGGTCACTTGCTAAATACAGGGAAGAGGCATCTGCAAGGTTGACATGACCCTTGATACCTTCTAATCAAGAACATTTATCACGAATCTCACCACGACCCCGGAAGCCCCTCGCAGTCCTTCAAGTCATCTTCCGTGGCCCGGAACAATACTTTTCAGGCACTTATCTCGGAGGGGGGAAAAAAGATGACATCCATCTCGTGATAAAAAAACCAAAAAAATCGGAGCTCTGGTTAATGAAAAGGCCTTGCTGGCTAAACTATATTAAATTAAAAATGAACTTGAGGGCAAAACAGAGCTAGGAAACGGAAGCCATTGCTCTGTTCCGAAGCTTTCTTTTCCTGTATTTTTTTTTTTTTAAGTTTGATAAATATATGTTTAATGACAGGCTGTGAAATTCTTTTAGTCTTCCTCTATGGAAAGTATTCAGAAGTGGCCCTAGGTTAATTTGAGTTTTTCCAATATAAATTCACATTCCGTGTCTTGCAAATACCCTAATATCGTATTTCCCCGAAAATAAGACCCTGTCTTATATCTTTGATACCAACAAACATCCACATCTGCCTATCCCAGATTCTTGGGAAGGACTCGATAGGTGAACAAAAAAACAACGCCAAATCCAGACTGAACATCTGGCTGATGGTGCAACCGACCATAATTTCCCATCAGCCCACCAGAGAAACCAGAAACCGTGAGATGGGTTTAAAGAAAACAGGCCTGTTCGAATCCCTAGGACAGGTCTCCTGCGTGAGCAGGGGGTTGGACTAGATGACCTCCAAGGTCCCTTCCAACTCTGTTACTTGCCAGGAAAAAAAATTTTTCTTTTAATATTTTAGGACATCATTACCAATGTTCTCCGATACATTATTGAGGTGCTGTGCTCCAGTGAAGCAAGCTGACCCCGCTTTTAGGATCCTGCAGAGATTTCTTCTTTTCATAAATTAATGAGGTTTATGTGTCCTGGTCCTGAAATTGGAACCAGAATAGAGGTTGGGGAATGTCGAGCCCATTTCAGATCTTAATTGGTTTGTTCATGGCGGCATTTCATGTTTTAGAGGAATAAGGGGGAGGGGTAGTGTGGCAGGTGTGATGGGGAGACGACAGAATAGCGGGAAGGGGAGTCGCAGAGAAATGGTGTTTCCAAGACCATCTCGCTGCCTCCCTCCCCCCGCCCACCCATCTTTATGGGAAGTGGCAATCGTGGGAACACAATCACGAGAATGAATTTTTCACCACCACTCCCTTTTTTAAAGTCATTTGTCATCAGATATGCCTCCGGAGCTGGAGGGCCAGGCATATAAAAAAAAAGAAGAAAACAGAAGTTGCTGAAAAATTGGAAATAAACTGAGACACAAATTTATAAATTGCCCCTCTCCCCCATTCATTCATGGCAAAAGGATTTGAAGGTATTATGATGTTTGGTAGAGGTTTAGACCGGTTTTGGTATTTTGGTCCATTCTATCTTTTAATTGTAAGTCAGCCACTAAGAATGACCACAGAATAACAGACTTGGAAGGGGCCTTGGAGGTCTTCTAGTCCAACCCTCTGCTCAGGCAGGAAACTCTATACCATTTCAGGCAAATGTTTGTCCACCTCTCATCTTGTAAACCTCCAGTGATGGAGCACTCACAACTTCTGGAGGCAAGCTTTTCTACCGATTCATTGTTCCCACTCTCAGGAAATTTCTCCTTTGTTCTCGGTGGCTTCTCTCCTTGATTGGTTAGCTTCTTGTCCTGCCTTCAAAACTGAACAAATGGTGGTAAGTGTTGTGGCCTGCCAGCGGAGTCGGGGAGTGAGGAGGTTGGGGAGGAACATGGGCCAGTCCTGGAGTCTGGGGAAGGCTCTGATGAGGGCTCTGCATCAGAGGCAGAGAGAGAGCCAGGGCCGTCTGACAGTTATCAGCTGCCTTCCGAGTCGGACATCAGTGAGACAGACGAACAGCTGGAACCTGTTCCCAGTGTGCGCATGCGCAGAGTTGCCAGACGAAGGGAACAGCTAAAGAGCAAGGGTCGACTCGGGAGTAAGGCCACAGGTGGACGATGAAGGGCCCCTCCCAGAGGGAATAAAAGAGGAGCGAAAGGGGAGTGGAGTTTGCAGGAGACAATTAGTTCATTCCTCCATTCTTGTCAAGTATTGCAGCGTCTGAAAGATATCGGCCTGGCCACTCTCCAAGCCTGATCAAGGTCGGTAATTGTGACCCATCTTGAAAGACTCTGGGAGAGGAAAGACTTTGCTGGGGAGGAATTCACTGTCGATTAAATAAAAGAGGTTTATCGGGACGAGGACTCGGCTTCGTCCTGCTGGGGAAGCCTAGGTCAGAACAGTAAGTCAAGATCTAACCTGTATGCAAAGCAGGCTGATAACTTTGAAAACAATCGAACTCTTGATTTCTCTGCACCAATATACAGCCCTCTTTTCTTCCCCTCCCCTTTGTTCATGCTTTTTTTTTTAAAGCTTTCTTCCACCCTTTCTTTCTTGATGGAACCCCACTTTTTTAAAAAAAAAAGAACCAAAAAGCTGATATGCCTTTCAGCTAGATTTGGCAAGGAGCACGAATTACATTAGCTCAGAACGTCCAGCATCAAACGGTGGCTGACAAATTCGGAGGAATATAATGACACCTTGCAGATATTAGCAAGGATGCCTGGCCTCCTGGTGACAGTTGATGGACCCCTGTCTGCTATTTGCATGTCTCTCCCAACAGTGGAAGGACTTATGAGCCCTTCACGCCAATTGCGCATGTGGCATTTTGCATAAAAGCCTGTCTCCGGTAGAGCTGTGATTTACGGTCGCTTCCCGGAAAAACAGTCGCACCTTTTCGTCTTCTTTTGCAAATCTTTGTTGAGATGCTTGGCGCATTTTCTCGTCCGTCAACTTTCCCGAGTCTAGAATGTTCTACTGTCTACAGAAGGTGGCTTTGCAAAACCGCCTTCGGCCAATGGCAAATGGCCGTTGTACTTGGAACAGGTTATAGGTCCCCTATAGGAGATACATTTAACACCGTTAAATAACAACATCTGCCTTGCTTACAAGGGTGAAATCCAGCATGTTCTGGAGAACCGGTAGCGGAAATTTTGAGTAGTTCAGAGAACTGGCAAATGCCACCTCTGGCTGGCCCTAGAGTGGGGAGGGAATGGAGATTTTGCAATATCCTTCCCCCTGGAGTGGGGAGGGAATGGGGATTTTGCAGTAGCCTTCCACTGGAGAGGGGTGGGAATGGAGATTTTGCAGTATCCTTCCCCCAGGAGTGGGGTGGAAATGGAGATTTTGCAGTATCCTTCCTTCCTTTTTTAAAACTTCGGCTCTCTGCACACACAATCGTAGCTAGGTTTTTCCCACCAACGTGGTACCCATTTATCTACTCGCAATATTGCATGCTTTCAAAACTGCTGGGTGGGCAGGAGCTAGGGACTGAGCAAAGGGAGCTCACTCCATCTCACAGAACTGGACTCGAACCGCCCATTTCTGGCCACACGGTCCAGCATCATTAAGCCTCTGCACCACCGCGTCCCCTTAGAGGTTGTATTCATAAGCAGAGAGTAGATATAAAAAAACAAGAGTTTTACAGAAGGAGAAGGAGCATTGGATGGATAGGGAGCATAAATATTATTACATGGAAGGGTACATCTATCAAATTACAGAACCTTCTAGCATGGCAAAGTAGATGCTCATTAAAACTAGTTTACGACCATATCGGAATATAAAATGCAGAACGATAAAAATACCATGTGTTACAAAACAGAGTGAAAGGCAGAACTAAAACGAAAGTGCAAATCATATTTTATGTCACAATTTACTCCAATTCGATCCCCATATGCAGTTCTTAATTGTACTCTTGTGTTCAGATAAAGGGGCCAAGTTAGGCATAATATTTAGGTTCTGACCATACGTGAAATATGATTGTTTTAATGTAGGCATCCCAATAGGCTGTGCATCTAATGGCTGGACTGAGATATTAAGGACTCTCTTTCTTACACGGTTGACATTCAGATAGTAGATGCAGTGCATTTTCCTATCTCTATAGAGTTCAGAGTTTTAGAAAACTCTACAACGTAGATGGAGCCAAGCCTACAGAGATGGAGGTTCAGGTGGAGATGGAGAGAGATGCTAGAGATGCTAGAGATAAGAGACAGAGATGGAGATTAGACAGGAGAGATAGAGACAGAGATTAGAGATTGGAGATGGAGATTAGAGATAGAGATGGAGATTAGACAGGAGACAGAAGACATAGAGACAGATGGAGATTAGCGATGGAGATGGAGATTAGACATGAGACAGGAGCAATAGAGGCAGAGATGGAGATTAGAGATTGGGAACGGAGATTAGAGATTGGGGATGGAGATTAGAGATGGAGATGGATATTAGACAGGAGACAGGAGAGATAGAGACAGAGATAGAGATTAGAGATTGGGGATGGAGATTAGAGATAGAAGAGATAGAGACAGAGATGGAGATTAGCGATGGAGATGGAGATGGAGATTAGACATGAGACAGGAGCAATAGAGGCAGAGATGGAGATTAGAGATTGGGGATGGAGATTAGAGATGGAGATGGATATTAGACAGGAGACAGGAGGATAGAGACAGGGATAGAGATAGATTGGGGATGGAGATTAGAATAGAAATGGAGATTAGACAGGAGACAGGAGACAGGAGAGATAGAGACAGAGATGGAGATTAGCGATGGAGATGGAGATTAGACATGAGACAGGAGTGATAGAGGCAGAGATGGAGATTAGAGCTGGAGATGGAGATTAGACATGAGACAGGAGTGATAGAGACAGAGATGGAGATTAGAGATGGAGATTGGAGATGGAGATCAGACATGAGATAGAAGAGATAGAGACAGAGATAGAGATGCATTTAACTGGATTAGCCAATATTCTGCATGGTGCAATCAATTGATTCATAAACTACCTCCAAGGCTTGGATTCGCACACGCTAAGCCACACACACGCACACACAAGATATTCAAAATTTAAAACAAGCCAAGTTTGGCCTGTGCTACCAAGGCAGGCTAATGAGTTGGTAGTTCGTAGATGACTTGGCAAAGAAGACTACCCGAATGGTTCCACAGTGTTTCTGAAGTAACTTGAAGTTATTTCAACTAATGCTCTGTGGAGCAAGCAGACCAAAATCTCCGTTTCCAACACTAATTTATTTATAGAGCTTCCGGGAAGATTTGAGGATTACAGCGAGTGGAATCTGGGCTTGGATGCATGGACAATAATTATTAATCTTTCCCTGGAGTTTCTCTCCCTGTGTCTGTAAAATCGAGAGTTCCCGTTCACAACTAAGTGGGGAGGGGAAGGGAATTTTCTTACTACTACTCTACACAGTTGCTATGCAGAGAAACCTCAGAGGCAGTCCAATACATAGTAGCAGGACATTTATTTATTTATTGTATTTATTGGTTCGATTTATATGCTGCCCTTTCTCCGAAGACTCAGGGCGGCTTACAATGCGTTAAGCAATAGCCTTCATACTTTTGTATATACCTGCTTAGTAGGACTTTCGGGCCCCCCCAAGCAGTGTTCTTTTTTATACAAAGTCAGCTTATTGCCCCCACAATCCGGGTCCTCATTTTACCTACCTCGAAAGGATGGAAGGCTGAGTCAACCTTGAGCCTGGTGAGATTTGAACTCGCAGTAATTGCAGGCAGCTGGCAGCTAAGTGCTACTTTAACAGCACTTTAGTCCGCTGCGCCACCAGCTATGGAAGAAGGAGGAGGAGGAGGAGGAGGAGGAAGAGGAGGAAGAGGAACAAAGATATGGATGGATGGATGGATGGATGGAGAGAGAGAGATAGCGATGGATGGATGGATAGAGAGAGGGGGGAGAGGGAGAGTAAGATAGATGATAGATAGATAGATAGATAGATAGATAGATAGATAGATAGATAGATAGATGATAGATATGACAGATAGATAGATAGATGATAGATAGACAGACAGACAGATAGATAGATAGATAGATAGATAGATAGATAGATAGATAGAAAGACAAGACAGAAAGATAGGTAGATAGAGAAAAAGAGAGAGAGATAATAGATAGATAATAAGTAGAGTGATATGATAGATAAATATGATAGAAAGAGAGAGATAAACAGAGACAGAAAAACAGATGGAGAGGCAGAGATAGAAAGATAGAGAAAAAAAGATAAAAATGAATACAAACTAATACGAAGTAAGGAAGAAAAAAGAAAGAGAAAGAAAGAGAGAAAGCCAAAAGTGCAAGAAAAGGAAAAAAAAAGTTGAAGAAGAATAGAAAAGAAAGGAGAAAAAACACACACAGAGAGAAATAACTTCCAATCTTCTTCCCAGCAATTATAAAGTGCAATTATATCGTAATCTCTCTCTAGAGTTCCATCACAGGCTCTCTTCTTTCTACAATCCCATCCTGTCTCATCATCGAAGCCATAAATCACACGCTCATTTTTTTCCCCCTTTTTTTTTAATGCAGAAAGTCCATCCGAGGTTTCCGGTCACTAATAAAAAGCCGCTAATGTCATTTCTCTCATCCAAAAGGAAGTTTAATTTAGCCATCTCGGCTCGCTAGCTCTTCTAAAGCCACGAGACATGCACAAAAAAGAAGAGAAGAAAATACAAAACGGGAGAACAAATCAGCAAATAAAAAACGATGAGCATTTCATGCCAAGACCTTTATCGTGTTTGCTTTCCTGAGTTTTTCCAACCCCCGTAGTAAATCGCAATGGCTCGATTTGTTATAAATAAACCAATTCATCCCCTACCTTCTTTGTAATTTTAACCACCGTTTTATGCCCCTACTTGCATTTTTTTTCCCCCGGTCACAAGCCAACTTAAGCAGACCAAAAGACCCAGCAACTCCAGAAGAAGAAGAAAAAAAAACCAGGAGTCTTCTAAAACAGGGGTCCCCAACTTTTCGGACCTCAAGGACCACTAAATTCATAATTTTAAACCCCGCGGACCACTAATATGATCTGCCTAATGACCGGCTGGGTGGGCGTGGCTAGGGGGGTCATGTGACTGGGTGGGCGTGGCCAATTCGATGTCACTCACGTCGAGGGGCGCCTCGCTGGCCTCTACTCGCCCCTCCCCTCCCCTCCCAGCCACTCCTCGCCTGCCCATCCGGGCTCCTTAGGGTCCCAACAGGAAGCAGTTGTTGGAGCTAAGCAGCCACCATGAGAAAGTTGGCAAAACAGCTCAGTTCAAATTGGATCTGGCCGAGAAGGAGGCTCAGCAGAAGCACCTCACTGAGGACTAGGAGCATAGGCTTTCCAAGCAGAGGGAAGACCTGCAGGAGTGCAAGGCTGGGTACCGGCGCCTGGAGGCTCAGCGGGCTGAGATGATCAGCCAGTTCCAGGCCATGATGCAGTCCCACTGGAACGAGGCCCTCCAACTCTTCGCCACCAGCGGCACTTCCCTCCAACCTTCGCCCAAAGCCCCCCACCAGGAGGCCAAAGCAGACCCCAAGTCAGAATTTCTGCCTCCCTCCGACCCACACAAAAAGACCCCGAAGGGGGAAATATTAGAATGTGCAGAAATGAATAGATTAATGTTAGCATTTAAAGAGAAAGAGCAAACTGAATATTATATGATATGGGAAAGTATTTTATCAATGGTTGGAGACTAAAAAATGGAGTTTGGAAACGAAGGAGACCATGAATAAGTAGCAAATATATTAAGAAAGAGTTATAAAGAAGATGAAAACGGTTAGCCTATGTATGAAGAGAACAATGATATTTGACGTTAATGGGGTATTATTATTATTATTATTATTATTATTATTATTATTATTATCATTATTATCATTGAAAGATGCTAAGAAGAAAACGGGGAATTTTACAATATTTAAATGTGCAATGTACTTAACACATTATTAAGTGGGTTGGGTTAAAAATCTTTTAATTGGGGAATTTTATGGGTAAGGGGTTGTAAATTGGGGAAGCCAAAGATAAATTTAATTTCGTTTTTATAGTATTTTAATGTTTGTATTGTGTGTTTTTAATTTTGGCTGTTCACCGCCCCGAGTCCTTGGGGAGAGGGGGCGTTATAAAAATTTAAAAAATAAATAAATAAATAAATAAATTATAAAATTAATGTTAATGTGAACGGGAACGAGGTGATAAATGGGGAATGATGTAGCACAGAGATGTACGTACCCAGACGACCCATTGCATTGGCATCCTTCAGTCTCAAGAGACTATGGTATTCGTGCTCTGGAAAGAGGTCCTAAAATAGCATCTAGTGTGACCAAAAAGGCCAATTCGAGAGCAGCCATCCCTTCCACACTGAGGGCAGATACATTCTGTCCCCACAGTCCTCCTCCTCCCTCTCCTTTCTAGCACTGATGATGTTACCTACCTGGGTATTGAAACGTCTGCAAGAAAACAAGCCAGCTCAGAGAGCACCAAGGATGCTGCATTTTTCCAGTTTGAAAGAAAACCCAGCAAGGCAGGAAAAAGAAAAGTCTATTCCCGCCTCTGTCGAACAATCTATTGCTCTGGCTTCATCCGTTTATGAATTAATAATAGCTTAATAATAGCTCATCTTCTGCATCCGGTTCTCCTTTGGCGATCGTGACAGATGGACCCTCTTAAGAGCACGTCAGCTGGAGGACTCTGAAAGAGGAACTAAAATAGCTACCATCCTCAGGGTATATCCTCCGTGGTGGATTACAGTCAAAACGAGAGCGCCATAGGACTACAAGAATGTGACTTCTTTTTGGCGTAACCTTTGTTGCTACAATGTGGGCTCTTCTGCAAGCGACCCATCGCGACCCCATGGAGAACGTTCCTCCAGGCCTTCCTGTCCTCTACTATCCCCCAGAGTCCATTGAAGCTCCCGCCGACTGCTTCAGTGATTCCATCCAGCCACCTCGTTCTCTGCCATCGTCCCCTTCTTCTTCTTTTGCCCTCCATCGTTCCCAGCCTTAGGCTCTTCTCCAGGGAGTCCTTCCTTCTCATCAGGTGTCCAAAGTCTTTGAGTTTCATCTTCAGGATCTGGCCTTCTAAAGAGCAGTCAGGGTTGATCTCCTCTAAGACTGACCGGTTGGATCGCCTTGCAGTCCAAGGGACTCGCAGGAGTCTTCTCCAGCACCAGAGTTCAAAGGCCTCCATTCTTTGGCCTTCTCAGCCTTCCTTGTGGTCCAACTTTCTCAGCCTTTTTAATTACAGCACTCCAATTCATACCAACTAAAGACGGTTCAACCTGCAATTCTAGACATCACAAATTCTGGCAGCGTTTGTCATAGACTGGAGTCGAGTTTGGGCTTTCTCTCTGGCCTAACCGAAGTTTTCCTTAAGGTACTTTTTTCTTCCAAACCTCAACGCCCTTCAAATATGTAGATGACAACCCCCATCTTCCCCAGCCAGCAAGCGTTGGTACAAAACATCGAAGGACATCAGATGGGGTTAAGGAAAGAGAAGGGGAGCTGTCCATGGTCCTGTTCGAGAAGTGATGAATGTTAATTCTTAGCCCGCTAGGTTGGAAAGTGTGATGGCGCTGCTGATAAAATATAAAGACGGGCAATTAATACGGGCTGTCAGGTAAGTTTTAAAGGCAGCCTGGAGTCAGGGATCAGCAAACTGGTTTCAGACTGACCAGAGGGGGGGAAAAAAATCTCCCATCCTGCAGACGTCGTCTGGCACTCTACCTTGCCATAGCAACTTGGTTTATGACAGATGGATGCGGCTTTATTTTTTTTTATCAGGCCATTAATTCTCATACCGTTCATGTCTAAACATTGCTTGCCTGTAAAAGATAAGATGCTGGGATCCCTTGGTGGTTTCGGATTGAAGATCAAGTCCAATTTAGATTGTGAACGATGAGACAGGGAGACTGGAGGAAGGGAGGTCAGCCTTCCCCCTTCTTCCTTCCTTCCTTCTCTCTTTCTTTTCCTTCCTTCCTTCTCTGGGATGCTTTCTTTTCCTTCCTTCCTTCCTTTCTTTGATCTTTCTTGTTCTCTTTTTTCTCTTCGCTCTTTATCTTTCTATTCCTTCCTTCCCTTTCTTCTTTCCCTTCCCTCCTTTCCTCCCTCCCTCCCTTCATATCTTTCTTGCCTCTCTTTCTTTTTCTCCTTCTTCTTCCGTCTCTTTCTTTTCCTTCCTTCCTTTCCTATTCTCTCTTTCTTTTCCTCTTTCCCTTCATACCTTCCTTCATTCCTCCTTTCTTCCTTCTCTTTCTTTTTCTCCCTCCCCTTCCTTCTCTTTCTTTTCCTTCCTTCCTTCCTTCCTATTCTCTTTCTTTTCCTCTTTCCCTTCATACCTTCCTTCATTCCTCCTTTCTTCCTTCTCTTTCTTTTTCTCCCTCCCCTTCCTTCTCTTTCTTTTCCTTCCTTCCTTCCTTCCTTCCTTCCTTCCTTCCTTCCCTATTCTCTTTCTTTTCCTCTTTCCCTTCATACCTTCCTTCATTCCTCCTTTCTTCCTTCTCTTTCTTTTTCTCCCTCCCCTTCCTTCTCTTTCTTTTCCTTCCTTCCTTCCTTCCTTCCCTATTCTCTTTCTTTTCCTCTTTCCCTTCATACCTTCCTTCATTCCTCCTTTCTTCCTTCTCTTTCTTTTTCTCCCTCCCCTTCCTTCCCTTTCTTTTCCTTCCTTCCTTCCTTCCTTCCCTATTCTCTTTCTTTTCCTCTTTCCCTTCATACCTTCCTTCATTCCTCCTTTCTTCCTTCTCTTTCTTTTTCTCCCTCCCCTTCCTTCTCTTTCTTTTCCTTCCTTCCTTCCCTATTCTCTTTCTTTTCCTCTTTCCCTTCATACCTTCCTTCATTCCTCCTTTCTTCCTTCTCTTTCTTTTTCTCCCTCCCCTTCCTTCTCTTTCTTTTCCTTCCTTCCTTCCCTATTCTCTTTCTTTTCTTCTTTCCCTTCATACCTTCCTTCATTCCTCCTTTCTTCCTTCTCTTTCTTTTTCTCCCTCCCCTTCTCTTTCTTTTCCTTCCTTCCTTTCCTATTCTCTATTTCTTTTTCTCTTTCCCTCTTTCCCTCCTTCTCTTCTTCTTTTTCTTTTCCTTCCAAAATGGGACTATAATAAAACCAGGCACAAGCGGTGTTTTGACAGCTGCTTAATTCCATCTTAAACTGGTCATTAAACCAATTGTGGAATTCTCTCCATTCTCTCCTTCTGATGTTGCAGGACGAAGCTTGCTGGCAATTAAAATGCCATATTGCAAATACAAAAAAGCCATTTTTCCAGCCGCAGCAAAGGCCCATTGCCATTTCCTAGGAGAGCTTGATAGTCAGGGTCCATAGGCTGAAGGGGTCACTGTGGCGCAAAGCAGAAACATCACCTGCTCGGATGGGTTTCTGATTTACTCGTAGGGAAAGCCTCACTCTTCAAGAGCCCTTCCAGCTCCATCTGCTAAGGCAGGCTTTCGCAAACCTTTTCTGGCTGCACAAGTTGAAAAAACACAGGAGGAGAAGAAGAAAATAATGCATGGGGTTCTTTCATCCATTCAGCTCATCTCCTAATGGCAAGGGTTTTACGTCTCTGCCGTAACCCATTCAAGGCTGCAGCCTGTGGATAGCACCCCACTTCTCCGGTGTCCATCAGAAAATCCTGCTTTCTAGCAAAGCTAAACTGTGCGGCACAGCTGATCATCGGATCAAAGCTTTTTTTTACTATCATTTCGCCGGAACTGGTAGTTTTTATCACTACCGGTTCACTTGAACCGGAGCGAACCGGTAGCATTTGTGTTCTGATCTAGGCTTCCTCAGCAGCATGAAGCCGAGTCCTCGTCCTGATAAACCCCTTTTATTTAATTGACAGTGAATTCCTCTCCAGCAAAGTCTTTCCTCTCCCAGAGTCTTTCAAGATGGGTCACAATTACCGACCTTGATCAGGCTTGGAGAGCGGCCAGGCCGATGTCTGCAATACTTGGCAAGAATGCAGTAATGAACTAATTGCCTCCTGCAAACTCCACTCCCCTTTCGCTCCTCTTTTATTCCCTCTGGGAGGGGCCATTCATCATCCATCTGTGGCCTTACTCCTGAGTCGACCCTTCTTCTTTAGCTGTTCCCTTCGTCTGGCAACTCTGCGCAGGCGCACCCTGGGAACAGGCTCCAGTGTTGGTCTGCCCCACTGATGTCCGACTCCGAAGGTAGCTGATAACTGCCAGATGGCCCTGGCCCCCTCTCTGCCTCCGACGCAGAGCCCTCATCAGAGCCTTCCCCAGACTCCAGGACTGGCCCATGTTCCTCCCCAACCTCCTCACTGTCCCAATCTGCTGCCAGCTCTGCTGGCTGCTGGCGGGCCACAACAGTATGACTCAACTTCCCGACGACACCTTGTGTTGTGTTGATCTACTCGGCGTGTTCTTTCCGTGCAAGTGGGCGGTTGTATGAATTCCCTCGTGTCGTCTTGACAGAAGTGGCATTGGCCCTGTGGCGCTAACAGCTTGTTCTGCTCTGAAACGGCGACGGGGGCTATTTTAAGAAAAACGAAACGGAACTTTTCGGGGACCCGATCCAGTCCGGCAAGCCGCTTCCTGCGAGCAAAACATGAGTTTGTCAACCTTCCTAGCCTTTTTTTCTCCTCCTCTCCATCTGTTAACCGAAGGCTGATTTGGCCTCCGAGGGCTTATTGTTATCCGTTTATTTCCTGCTTTCTGAGCCCTCTTTCACTGGATTTATTTATTTTTTTGCAAAAGCTTCAGTGTTGTGTCACTGGCATTGATAAGATGGATAAGCCCCTTTCTACACTCCCTCTTTTCTTGTCTGCTTTCCTTCCATCAATCTTTCTCTTATCCCTCTCTCCGTTTCTTTTATTTTCTTTCTTCCCTATTAACCTTCCTTTCTTTCTTATTCCTTCCTCCCTCCCTCCCCCTTCTCTATCTCTCCCTTATCCCTTCCTTCTTTCCACACTCCCTCCCTTCTTGTCTTCCTTCCTTCCTCCCATCCATCTTTCTCTTATCTCTCTTTCCCTGTTTTTTCTTCTTTGTCTTTTCTTTCTTTCCTTCCCTCTTAACCTTCCCTTCTCTCTTATTCCTCCCTCCCTCCCTTCTCTCCCTTATGCCTCCCTCCTTTCCACACTCCCTCCCTTCCTTCTTCCTTCCTTCCATCCATCTTTTATCTCTCTTTCCATTTTTTCTTCTTTGTCTTTTCTTTCCTTCTTTCCCTCTTAACCTTCCCTTCTCTCTTATTCCTCCCTCCCTTCTCTATCTCTCCCTTATCCCTCCCTCCTTTCCACATCCGTCCATTCTTATCTTCCTTCCTTCCATCCATCTTTTATCTCTTTCCATTTTTTCTTCTTCTCCTTTCTTTCCTTCTTTCCCTCTTAACCTTCCCTTCTCTCTTATCCCTCCCTCCTTTCCACACTCCCTCCCTTCTTATCTTCCTTCCTTCCATTCATCTTTTATCTCTTTCCATTCTTTCTTCTTCTCCTTTCTTTCCTTCTTTCCCTCTTAACCTTCCCTTCTCTCTTATTCCTTCCTCCCTCCCTCCCTTCTCTATCTCTCCCTTATCCCTCCCTCCTTTCCACATTCCCTCCCTTCTTATCTTCCTTCCTTCCATCCATCTTTTATCTCTTTCCGTTTTTTCTTCTTTGTCTTTTCTTTCCTTCTTTCCCTCTTAACCTTCCCTTCTCTCTTATTCCTCCCTCCCTTCTCTAGCTCTCCCTTATCCCTCCTTCCTTTCCATACTCCCTCCCTTCTTGTCTTCCTCCCTTCCATCCATCCATCTTTCTCTTATCCCACTTTCCCTGTTTCTTTCCTTCCTTCCCTCTTAACCTTCCCTTCTCTCTTATTCCTCCCTCCCTTATACCTCCATCTCTCCTCCCTCCTCTCTCTCTCTCTCTCTCTCTCTCATCCTTCCCTCTCTCCCACTATGTAACACACTGTGAAAATGACCTTGGGCGACAGAAATAAGAGCCGCAGCTTAGACCACGGTCTGATAAACAAACTCTTAAGTTCAAAGAAGAGATGAGGGCGGACAAAGCATCTCCGTTGGGACCCTCCCTTGTTCTCTGACATGCAAAGGCGTGGGGCGTGGGGCGGGAGGGGAGGGAGAAAAGGCCTCCAGGTTTGCACATTTTTGCTGCTGGCACCTGTCAATAAAGATCGCATTACCCGCTCACCGTTTTGGAATTCCTGTCTGCATCACCTGGAACCGCTGACAGGTAATACCAAAACAGCAGAATATAAACGGGGGGGGGGAGGGGGGAGTAAGGATTTCTGAAGTGCCACTCGGCTTGGGAACAGTGAGAAGAAGGTGCCCGGAGAAGGATTCTTCTGAGAAAGAGACCGGTTTCCACGATTCTGCCTTCTTCCCTGACCATTGAAGCTTCCAGCCAGTGGTGAAATCCAAATTTCAAAATCCAGTGGCTTGGTGGGTGTGGCAGGGGAAGGATACTGCAAAATCCCCATTCCCTCCCCACTCCAGGGGAAGGATACTGCAAAATCCCCATTCCCTCCCCACTCCTGGGGGAAGGATATTGCAAAATCCCCATTCCCTCCCCACTCCTGGGGGAAGGATACTGCAAAATCCCCATTCCCACCCCACTCCAGGGGAAGGATACTGTAAAATCCCCATTCCCTCCCCACTCCCGGGGGAAGGATACTGCAAAATCTCCATTCCCTCCCCACTCCAAGGGAAGGATACTGCAAACTCTCCATTCCCACTCCACTCCAAGGGAAGGATACTGCAAAATCCCCATTCCCTCCCCACTCCAGGGGAAGGATATTGCAAAATCCCCATTCCCTCCCCACTCCTGGGGGAAGGATACTACAAAATCCCCATTCCCTCCCCACTCCAAGGGAAGGATACTGCAAAATCTCCATTCCCACTCCACTCCAAGGGAAGGACACTGCAAAATCCCCATTCCCTCCCTACTCCTGGGGGAAGGATACTGCAAAATCCCCATTCCCTCCCCACTCCTGGGGGAAGGAAATTGCAAAATCCCCATTCCCTCCCCACTCCTGGGGAAAGAATACTGAAAAATCCCTATTCCTTCCCCACTCCTGGGGGAAGGAAATTGCAAAATCCCCATTCCCTCCCCACTCTGGGGCCAGCCAGAGGTGGTATTTGCCGCTTCTCCGAACTACTCAAAATTTCCGCTACCGGTTCTCCCGAACCTGTCAGAACCTGCTGGATTTCACCCCTGCTTCTAGCCCTGTTACTTCTTCCCCCCCCAACTACATAAACACCCACTCACACCTTTCAGGGATGTGCCAAATCCAGTGTTTTCTGCAACTGGCAATGTTGGCATATATATATATTTTTCCCCCTTCTCCCCCCGTGACGACGGATTCATGGCCAGATAATAACAGCTTTTAGTGGGCAGCCATTAGGTTTGAAAACAGTCATCACTTCCCGAGCCATTTCGAAAAGGTGCCCTTTAAAAACCCAGAGACTGATGGGCTCCCCATTCCGAAAGCTATTTGGTGGCCGACAGCTGCCAAGAGAATCAGAAGCAAAATTCCTCTTTTTTATCTCTCCCTCTTTCCCCCACCCCCACCTATCCCCACCCCCAGTTTTCATAATCATAAGTTTATTTCTCAAGCATATATAAGATAACAGGTAAAAGTATAAACATAATTTGAATACGTGAAAAGAGTAGAGTAAAAAGGAATATTAGGATAAGGACGGTAGGCACACTGGTGCGCTTATGCACGCCCCTTACAGACCTCTTAGGAATGGGGTGAGGTCAACAGTAGACAGTTTAAGGTTAAAATTTTGGGCGTTTTGGGATGAAACCACAGAGTCAGGTAGTGCATTCCAGGCATCGACCACTCTGTTGCTGAAGTCGTATTTTCTGCAATCGAGTTTGGAACGAGTTTGTATCTATTGTGTGCTCGTGTGTTGTTGTGGTTGAAGGTGAAGAAGTCATTGACAGGAAGGACATTGTGGCAGATAATTTTATGTACTACCCTTAGGTCAGACTGAAGCTGGCGTAGTTGTAAGTGGCCTAAGCCCAAAATTTGGAGTCTGGTGGCATAAGGTATTTTATTGCGGGTAGAGGAATGGAGGACTCTTCTCGTCCAATATCTCTGGACTCTCTCGATTGTATTTATGTCCGATGTGCAGTGCAGGTTTTTTTTTTTTTTTTTTAATTTAATTTATATGCCGCCCTTCTCCGGAGACTCAGGATGGCTTACAATGCGTTAAGCAATAGCCTTCATCCTTTTGTATATTTATACAAAGTCAGCTTCTCTTTCTTTCTTTCTTTCTTTCTTTCCTTCCTTCCTTCTTTCCTTCTCTTTCTTTTCTTTTCTTTTTTAATTTAATTTATATGCCGCCCTTCTCCGGAGACTCAGGGCGGCTTACAATGCGTTAAGCAATAGCCTTCATCCTTTTGTATATTTATACAAAGTCAGCTTATTGCCCCCACAAACTGGGTCCTCATTTCACCTACCTTAGAAAGGATGGAAGGCTGAGTCAACCTTGAGCCTTGGCGAGATTCGAACCCTGCAGTAATTGTAGGCAGCTGGTCTTAATAACCAGCTTAAGGACAGGGTGCCTTAAACCCCTGTACTACCAAGGCTCTTAGGTTCCAGACAGATGAGCTGTATTCAGGAACTGGTCTAGCAAAGGTTTTGTATGCTCTAGTTAGCAGTACAACATTACCAGAGAAGATGAGGTTAACAAATTTTAAAGGACTGGAGATTTGTTTGCAAAAAAAAAAAAAACAGCTCGGAGTGATAGCGATGGAGCCCCCAGAGACAACTTCATTGGATTCCCAGGCTTCCTAAAACCCTAACATGTTTTTTCCAACTGCAGGACACATTCTAACGGCAGAATACAGAATGTCAGAAGGGACCTTGGAGATCTTCTAGTCCAACCCCCTGCTCAAGCAGGAAACCCTATATCATTTCAGACAGATGGTTGTCCGATCTCTTCTTTAAAACTTCCAGTGTTGGAGCATTCACAACTTCTTGTGGTCCCACTGATGAATTGTTCTCACTGTCAGGAAATTCCTCCTTAGTTCTAAGTTGCTTCTCTCCTTGATGAGTTTCCACCTGTTGCTTCTTCTTCTGCCTTCGGGTGCTTTGGAGAATAGCTTGACTCCCTCTTCTTTGGGGCAGCCCCTGAGATATTGGAACACTGCTATCCTGTCTCCCCTGGTCCTTCTTTTCATCAAACTAGACATACCCAATTCCTGCAACCGTTCTTCCTATGTTTTAGCCTCCAGTCCCCTAATCCTCTTTGTTGCTCTTCTCTGCACTCTTTCCAGAGTCTCCACATCTTTTTTTTTTAATCTGCAGGCAACTAATGCATTTGTTTATTTCGCTTTTCCTCCAAGGAGTTTTGGAGAAGTCGCCTCCAAGATGGTGTGTGTAGTTTTCCACCAATCTTAGACAAAACTCTCCTGTCCCCCACAAAAATCTCCAGTTGAAATTGGGACCTGAAATTGGGACTTGTAGCTCTGAGGCATCTTTTAAATTTGATGCCTATTTTTTTTCCTCCCCTCTCAATTCCAGCTGAAATCCTTACAGTCTCTGCCTTCCGCTGGGTTAAAGACTTCTTTCAATACTCAAGACTATTATGGGCTAGATTGCCACTTCAGCCGTTCCCGACGGGCTTGCCTTCCCTCCGGGGGATCTTGCAAATATGCAGAATTTGAAATATCTATCTACCCAAAAGCTTGTCTAATCGTACAAGTAAATACACAGCGTTAGACAAGCCATAAAGCGGAATCGTATAACAGCAATATCGTAAGCGGTTGGTATCCCCGAGTAGCTACTTAGAGATAAAAATTAATCTGTCTTGCGGAATTGGAAAAGGAGCTTAATGCTTTTTTTTCCCAGCACCTTTTCCTAATAATTTTGCTCACCGGAAATATCCCTTCGCCCCCTGTGTGGTGTGTTGATGGCTTCATAATACTCGGTATTACCACCGTTAGTGTCCGTTCAAAGTTACGATGGCACTGGGGAAAAAAGTGACTTATGACGCCTTTTTCACACTTATGACAACTGCAGCATCCTCATGGTTAGGTGCTCAGATTTCAGATGCTTGGCAACTGACTCGTATTTATGACAGTTGCAGTATCCCGGGGTCGTGTGATTCACTTAACGCCCGGGTTATTAACTTAACAGCTGCTGTCACAACATTCTCTTCTCTTCTCTTCTCTTCTCTTCTCTTCTCTTCTCTTCTCTTCTCTTCTCTTCTCTTCTCTTCCCTTCCCTACTCTACTCTACTCTACTCTACTCTACTCTACTCTACTCTACTCTACT
Organism: Pituophis catenifer annectens; assembly: GCF_029215685.1. Classification (NCBI taxonomy): domain Eukaryota; kingdom Metazoa; phylum Chordata; class Lepidosauria; order Squamata; family Colubridae; genus Pituophis; species Pituophis catenifer. The sequence continues at coordinate 12,317,339 of NW_027256890.1, forward strand.
CTACTCTTTCCTACTCTATTCTACTCTATTCTATTCTATTCTATTCTATTCTATTCTATTCTCTCTTCTCTTCTCTTCTCTTCTCTTCCCTATTCTACTCTACTCTACTCTACTCTATTCTACTCTACTCTTTCCTACTCTATTCTATTCTATTCTATTCTATTCTATTCTATTCTATTCTATTCTATTCTATTCTATTCTCTCATCTCTTCCTTTCCCTATTCTATTCTATTCTATTCTATTCTATTCTATTCTATTCTATTCTATTCCATTCCATTCCATTCCATTCCATAATTTCTATTCTATTCTATTCTATTCTATTCTATTCTATTCTATTCTATTCTATTCTATTCTATTCTATTCTATTCCATTCCATTCCATTCCATTCCATTCCATTCCATTCCATAATTTCTATTCTATTCTATTCTATTCTATTCTATTCTATTCTATTCTATTCTATTCTATTCTATTCCATTCCATTCCATTCCATTCCATTCCATTCCAGCAGAAGCCTGAATCACTTTTCAACGTGGGGGGTCATTCCAAAAGGAGTCGAAACCAGAGAAATGTGTCCCGTTGCTTCCAATTCATTTGAAACTGTTTCCTTCTTTCGATCTGGCCCAAGGCTGCTATCTTTTTTAAAAAATAAAATAAAATAAAATAAAATAGAGCTATGCAAATCAAACCATGATTGATAGCCATCCTGAATGATGTGCGTGCACTAGACGGGCAGGGTATAAATTGTTTGCATATGGGATTGTCTCCCTTGTCCTTGAGTAACAAAAGGACTGTGCTGTTGCTAGGATCTGCCAGAGATGCTCGAAACTCCTGATCCAACTGAAGAAAAGCCGGTGGCATCATAGACAGTCACAATGCACGATCTGCATAATTGGTCCTTATTTAAGGACTTTGTGGCTGTAATGACACAACGAGCTAAATTCAGGTCAATCTTTGGTGGCGGAGTGGGCTGGGGGTGGAAATGTTGGTAAGGTATAGCATTTGATGTGCACACAATAATAAAAAAAACGAACTCAATCTTAGGCTGCATTAACAGAGGGATAGAATGAAGAACGGTTGCAGGAACTGGGCGTGGCTAGTCTAGTGAAGAGAAGAACCAGGGGAGACAGGATAGCATCTTCCAATATTTGAGGGGCTGCCACAGAGAGGAGGGGGTCAAGCTATTCTCCAAGGCACCCGAAGGCCAGACAAGGAATAATGGATGGAAACTGAACAAGGAGAGATTCAACCTAGAAATAAGGAGAAATTTTGTGACAGTGAGAACCATCAACCAATGGAACGGAAGTTGCCTTCGGAAGTTGTGGGAGCTTCATCACTGGAAGCTTTCAAGAAGAGACTGGACTGCCATCTGTCAGAAATAATGTAGGGTCTCCTGCTTGGGCAGAGGGTTGGACTAGATGACTTACAAGGTCCCTTCCAGCTCTGTTAATCTGAATCTATCTAAGATGATCAAAGGCCTGGAGACTAAAACATACAATGAACAGTTGCAGGAGCTGGGCATGGCTAGTCTAGTGAAGAGAAGGACCAGGGGAGACATGAGAGCAGTCTTCCAATATTTGGAGGGGCTGCCACAGAGAGGAAGGGGGTCAAGCTATTTTCCAAGGCACCTGAAGGCCAGACAAGGAAGAATGGATGGAAACTGAACAAGGAGAGATTCAACCTAGAAATAAGGAGAAATTTTCTGACAGGGAGAACAATCAACCTATGGGACAGACGTTGCCTTCAGAAGTTATGGGAGCTTCATCCCTGGAGGCTTTCAAGAAGAGACTGGACTGCCATCTGTCGGAAATGGTGTAGGGTCTCCTGCTTGGGTGGGGGGTTGGACTAGAAGACCTCCAAGGTCCCTTCCAACTTGGTTATTTTTTTTTTTATTCTGGTCAATTAAGTATTTAGTATGTGCCAGCCCAGGAAACAGATTGATTCAATGACCCAAGTTACACATGTAACTCGGAATGCAAATAGGCTTGTACTTAACCAGGACACAAATCATAGAACACAAAATCTAGAATAAAACAGTTAGAAAGGACCTTGGAAGTCTTCTAGTCCATCCCTCTGCTCAATTATGGCCATGAAATATCTTCCAGACAGCCACCAAGCTCAGAAACCACCAAGGACCCCACAGTTCGACCCTGAGCTACAAATAAGAGCCTTTGTAGTACAGTGGTCTAAGGCACCCTGTTATTAAGCTGGTTATTAAGACCAGCTGCCTGCAATTACTGCAGGTTCGAATCTCGCCAGGCTCAAGGTTGACTCAGCCTTCCATCCTTTCTAAGGTAGGTAAATTGAGGACCCAGTTTGTGGGGGCAATAAGCTGACCTTGTATAAATATACAAAAGGATGAAGGCTATTGCTTAACGCATTGTAAGCCGCCCTGAGTCTCCGGAGAAGGGCAGCATATAAATCAAATTTAAAAAAAAAAAAATTTTCTTCTATCGACAACTATTTAAGCCTTCTAGCCAGATTTTTGTATTTTGCGCTGGGTGGGAAGTGGGAGAACTAATAAAAGTTTTCAAAATGTTGATCATTCTTCATAAGAGGGATACTTTTCGGTAAACTTTGGATTCAGAGACGCCACTTTAACCAAGTCACAGATCCAATCAAGATCTTATCAAAGACATTCAGTCATCTTGGATTCAAAAAATGGTCCCCTAAATACATCTCCAATGCGGTGGCTCAGTGGCTAAGATGATGAGCTTGTCAACCGAAAGGTCGGCAGTTCAACGGTTCGAATCCCTAGCGCCGCATAACGGGGTGAGCTCCCGTGACTTGTTCCCAGCTTCTGCCAACCTAGCAGTTCGAAAGCACGTAAAAAAAACATGCAAGTGGAAAAATAGGGACCACCTTTTGGTGGGAAGGGAACAGCGTTCTGTGCGCCTTTGGCGTTGAGTCATGCCGGCCACATGATCAGGGAGACGTCTTCAGACAGCGCTGGCTCTTCGGCTTTGAAACGGAGATGAGCACCGCCCCCTAGAGTCGGGAACGACTAGCACGTATGTGCGAGGGGAACCTTTACTTTTTTAAATACATCCCCAGCTATATTTTTAAAAAAAAACCAAAAAAAAAAAAACCACACACCACCTTATTTTAATGCTTCCAAAATCCACCAGAGGGCGCACTTAACCATTGATCTTAAATGGCCATTTACTCTTAAAGGTATCTGGATATTTAACCTTTAGTTCCTCTCTTCATTCAAATTTTATTTTTCCAGTGCCGTCACTGAATGAATGGTTGGAACTCGAGGACTGCCCATCATCTAATGCCAGGAGCCAATCTGGTACGGCGTTGGGAGTCATCGGATTTGAGACCCCGAGTTCTGATCCTGCCTTAGGCACGAAACCAGGTGAGCGACTTGGGCTCAGAGTTGCTCTTCTACCCTTTCTTCCCTCATTTTGCAACAACCCTTCTTTTTCTTCTCCTCTTTCCCTTCCCTCCCTCCCTCCTCTCCTCTCCTACTTTCTCCTTCCTCCTCTCCTACCTCATCCTACTTCCCTTTCCTTTCCCCCACTCATCTCTTCTTTTCCCCCTTCTCACCTTCTCTCCTACTCCTGTCCCCTACTCTTCCTTCGTCTCCTTTTCCCTTCCTTCCCTTCCTCTCCCTCCCCTCCCTCTCCTCTTCCTACCCTCTCCTCCTCTATCCGAGAAGCTTTTGAGAGAACCAAAGAAGCTGCTTGGGTGAGAAGTGAAACATCTTCAAAGAAAGTCCGGTTGCCTTTTGAAAAAGCAAACATGCGCCCGGCCTCAAAATGCGCCTAAATCAGTGGTGAAATGTAAAATTTGTTACTACCGGTTCTGTGGGCGTGGCTTGGGGGGTGGTGGTAATGTGACTGGGTGGGTGTGGCCAACTTTTTTTTTTTTTTTTACTTTTAAAATCATTTTTTGTACAACTTCTTCGGCTGAAGAGGTTGTTCAAAAAAATGCTTTTAAAAGCCTCTGACGATCCCAGCTGAGTTGCCTGATCGGCAGGGTTTCTTTTTTTTCTTTTAAAAATGTTTTAACATTTTCTTTTAAAAAACATTTTTCTTTTAAAAAGCATTTTTTTAAAAATGCTTTTAAAAGCCTCTGCCGATCAGGCAACTCAGCTGGGATTGTCGGAGGCTTTTAAAAGAAAGAGATTGTAGAAAAAATGCTTTTAAAAGCCTCTGACGATCCCAGCTGAGCCGCGCGATCATCAGAGGCTTTTTTCTTTCTTTCTTTCTTTCTTTCTTTCTTTCTTTCTTTCTTTCTTTCTTTCTTTCTTTCTTTCTTTCTCTTTCTTTCTTTCTTTCTTTCTTTCTCTCTTTCCTTCTCTCTTTCTTTCTCTCTCTTTCTCTCTTTCTCTCTCTCTCTTTCTTTTCTTTCTCTTCCTCTCTCTCCTTCTTTCTTTTTCTTTCTCTCCCTTTCTTCTCCCCTTTCTCTCTTTCTCTCTTTCTTTCTCTTTGTCTCTCTCTTTCTTTCTTTCTTTCTCTCCCTCTCTCCTTCTTTCTTTCTCTTTCTCTCCCTTTCTCTCTCCCTTTCTCTCTTTCTCCCTCTCTCTTTTAAATGGTTTTTTCCACCCTGCTTCTTAAATCTTGAATTTTCACCTTTGAGCTTTGTCTCTCAAAATGCATGCAAACTCTCTTGTTAGCTTGTCCTCGTTGAATCACTAAAGTTTGGGTCTCCATAGCCAGCTTGTCCAATCAATTAGAAATAAACCTATTTTTGGGGAGGAGGGGTTCATAAAATATCTTGGACTATAAATTAATCAGCCTGGAGTAGCACAACCCACAATGCCAAGAAGGGGTGGGGTGGGGGATGGGGAAAAACAGCCCACATCACATTAACCAAGTTTAGGCGATTGTGCAATTCAGTTGTTTGGTCTTTAATTGGCCTGGTTGAAGAAGGAATGTCAGCTCTGCTACTATCAGATTTTGGCAGCTTAAACTAGCTTTCTGCTCCTTCAGCAAGATGAGGTCCTCTTGACTCTGAAGTCACCCCCAGTTCTAGTTATTAACCTCCTGTCTCTAAATCTGGAAGGTTTTCATCATTCTCTAACTGACTGGAATATTTTTCGGGAATCACTCGGGCCTGTCGTGAGGTTTATTCTTACATCGTTCCTGTCCCCCTTCCGTTTATTTGATTTTTTTTTTTTTTTTAAATTTGATTTATATGCCGCCCTTCTCCGGAGACTCAGGGCGGCTTACAATGCGTTAAGCAATAGCCTTCATACTTTTGTATATTTTTATATAAAGTCAGCTTATTGCCCCCACAAACTGGGTCCTCATTTCACCTACCTTAGAAAGGATGGAAGGCTGAGTCAACCTTGAGCCTTGGCGAGATTCGAACCTGCAGTAATTGCAGGCAGCTGGTCTTAATAACAGGGTGCTTTAGACCACTGTACTACCAAGGCTCTATTTTATGGTGGAACCATCTTTGCAAATTCCTGTTAGAAGGATGAAGGAGCACGAAAATGCAAATCGCTTCGATTTTTTTTTGCCATCTGGGGCAATTCCTTAGTAAGAGAATAACCAAGGTTTGGGCTCAGAAGGAGAAAATGTGATCCAGTGACTTGGACTGTATATTAAGTCGTTAGAGGTAGTTCTTTTGACTTACGACGGTTTGTTTTAATGACCGTCTCAAAGTTACAATGGCACTGAAAAAAAAAGCGATTTCTGACCGTTTTCCCGTGGTGGTGCAGTGGTTAAAATGCAGTATTGCAGGCTGACTCTGCCCACTGCCAAGAGTTCGATCCTGACTGGCTCAAGGTTGACTCAGCCAGCCTTCCTTCCTTCCTTCCTTCCTTCCTTCCTTCCTTCCTTCCTTCCTTCCTTCCTTCCTTCCTTCTGTGCAATAGTTAGAATGCAGTATTGCAGGCTAACTCTGCCACTGCCAGGAGTTCTATCCTCACTGGTTCAAGGTTGACTCAGCCAGACTTCCTTCCTTCCTTCCCTTCCTTCCTTCCTTCCTTCCTTCCTTCCTTCCTTCCTTCCTTCCTTCTTTCTGTGCAATAGTTAGAATGCAGTATTGCAGGCTAACTCTGCCCACTGCCAGGAGTTCGATCCTCACTGGTTCAAGGTTGACTCAGCCAGACTTCCTTCCTTCCTTCCTTCCTTCCTTCCTTCCTTCCCTTCCTCCCTCCCTCCTCCCTCCCTCCCTCCCCCCTCCCTCCCTCCTTCTGTGCAGTAGTTAGAATGCAGTATTGCAGGCTAACCTCTGCCCACTGCCAGGAGTTCGATCCTAACCGGCTCAAGGTTGATTCAGCCTTCTGTCCTTCCGAAGTGGATAAAATGAGGATCCAGATTGTTGGGGTTTGGAGTTTGGAGGCTGACTCTGTAAACTGTTTAGAGAGGGCTATAAGGCACTGTAAAGCAGCCTATAAGTCTAAGTGCTATTGCTGTTGTTATTTCAATCCTGGCCTTAGGTGCAAAGCCAGCTGCTGACTTTTTTTTTTTTTTAAATTTGATTTATATGCCGCCCTTCTCCGGAGACTCAGGGCGGCTTACAATGCGCTAAGCAATAGCCTTCATCCTTTTATATATTTTATACAAAGTCAGCTTATTGCCCCCACAAACTGGGTCCTCAATTTACCTACCTTAGAAAGGATGGAAGGCTGAGTCAACCTTGAGCCTGGCGAGATTCGAACCTGCAGTAATTGCAGGGCAGCTGGTCTTAATAACAGGGTGCTTTAGACCACTGTACTACCAAGGCTCTTCACTTTAAGCCAGCCTCTCTTTCTCAGCCCTAGGAAAGAGGCAATGGCCAACCACTTTCCGAAAAAACCTCGCCAGGAAAACAGCAGGGATTTTTCTAGGCAGTTGTCGGAAGTCAACACTGATTCGAACAGACAAGGGGGTTTGAGTGGAAAAGAGGGCTTAGATTAAAACTAATCTAAAGTGAAAGCTTTCTGAGTAATTTGGGAGGTGTGTCCCCTCTATTTAATAGAGCGCTAGACAGGCAGGGACTTTATTTTGGTCATTTGACCAATAAAAACCCAATCAATAAAAATGTGTACAATGCAGAGCGATCCCTTGACAACGAGAGCTACAAGCCAACCCTTTGTGGGCAAAGCTTCCCGACAAAGGAGCAAAAAAAAAAAAAAAATTGTGCTTCAAAATTTATCTCGATTATTTCACAGGTAGTGCAAAACGCCGGCTAGCCGAAGTGCTTTTCTTTTAATTTAAATTCACTTAATTAAAAGAGCAGCAGGCAAGGAGCTTGAGCAATTAAATCCCCAGAAACTAGAGGCGCATTAGGAATTACTTGGATTTTAAGATAAGCATTTTTATTTTTTATTATTTTTTTTTTACTGAATTACCTTCTGCCACAAAACCTCTTTTCTCTCTATCAGAGAGATTCTGGAGTTGCGATACGATAAATCCATATGGCACCGTTTCTGATGGCTGGGACTTGAGCTCCCTCTCCTGAAGAGGCT
>NW_027256890.1:12329843-12382343 GCF_029215685.1 Pituophis catenifer annectens
CTTCCTCCCTCTGCCCTTCCTCCACCCTTCTTCATATCCTTCTTCCCTCCCTCCCTCCTTCCCTCACCTCCTTCTTTCTTTCCTCCCTCCCTCCCTTTCTTTCTCTTGCAGACTCTCATTTCTGTCACGAAAAAACCCTCCACAGCAAACCAGTCATCCTTTTTCTAATCTTAAAGGAAAGGATGATCAGAAAGCTCCCTGCAGAAAGCTTTCATAAAGACTGGGGCCCATTTCTTCCATATTCCATGATATGAGGCCGATTGAAGCCTTTTGGATGGAAAACTAACTGATTTTATTCGCTCAGTGCCATTCCGTAATTTTGAGAAAGCGTCCATTTTCTAAATGGTCTGGGGGCTTCCCTCCACGAACTACCAGCAAATTGCACCTTAAATTACATCCACTAAAAAATGTAACTGTGGAAGGCAGCTGGACCACTCCATTTTTTTTTTTAATTGATTTATATGCCGCCCTTCTCCGGAGACTCAGGGCGGCTTACAATGCGTTAAGCAATAGCCTTCATACTTTTGTATATTTATACAAAGTCAGCTTATTGCCCCCACAAACTGGGTCCTCATTTAACCTACCTTAGAAAGGATGGAAGGCTGAGTCAACCTTGAGCCTGGTGAGATTCGAACCTGCAGAAATTGCAGGCAGCTGTGTTAATAACAGGGTGCATTAAACCACTGTACTACCAAGGCACTCCATTTTGATACGGCCAAAGTCAAAATCCAACCTCTGCTATTCGCCTTTGAGCCTTCTTTTGGGATGTCCAGATATAACATCATTCATGGGCTCTGTATAAGTAGTCCTCCATTTATGACTGGCCGTTTAGCTCTTCGTACAGTAGATGTATCCTGGGAAGGGATGTGGTGACTCAGTGGCTAAGAAGCTGAGCTTGTCGATCAAAAGGTCGGCAGTTCAGCGGTTCGAATCCCTAGTGCTGCGTAACGGGGTGAGCTCCCGTTCCTTGTCCCAGCTTCTGCCAACCTAGCAGTTCGAAAGCAGGTAAAAAATGCAGGTAGAAAAATAGGGACCACCTTTGGTGGGAAGGGAACAGCGTTCCGTGCGCCTTTGGCGTTGAGTCATGCCGGCCCACATGACCACGGAGACGTCTTCGGGCAGCGCTGGCTCTTCGGCTTTGAAACGGAGATGAGCACTGCCCCCTAGAGTCAGGAACGACTAGCACATATGTGCGAGGGGAATCTTTACCTTTATCTTTAGATGTATACTACATTGATTCCACATAACAAGGGGGCAGAATCGTGACTGCCATCTTGAGTTCTGGAATCCCGGGTAGATGCATGAAAATCCCTAACCCTGACGTTGTCTGTTCCTGTTTTAAGGAGATAAAACCAGACTGTGAAGGTTATACAGAGAGAGAGAGAGAGAGAGAGAGAGAGGGGGGGGGGGAGGGAGAGGGAGAGAGGGAGAGAGGGAGGGAGAGGGAGAGAGAGAGGGAGGGAGAGAGAGAGGGAGAGAGAGAGAGGGAGGGAGAGAGAGGGAGGGGGGAGAGGGAGAGGGAGAGCGAGAGGGAGAGAGGGAGAGAGAGGGAGAGGGAGAGGGAGGGAGAGAGGGAGAGAGAGAGAGGGAGGGAGGGAGAGGGAGGGGGAGAGGGAGAGGGAGAGGGAGGGAGAGAGAGGGGGAGAGAGAGAGGGAGGGAGAGCGAGAGGGAGAGAGAGGGAGAGAGAGAGAGGGAGGGAGAGAGGGAGAGAGAGGGGGAGAGAGAGGGAGGGAGAGAGAGAGGGAGAGAGAGAGAGAGGGAGGGAGAGAGAGAGAGAGAGAGGGAGAGAGAGGGGGGAGAGGGAGGGAGAGAGGGAGAGAGAGAGGGAGGGAGAGAGAGAGGGAGAGAGAGAGAGGGAGGGAGAGAGAGGGGGGGAGAGGGAGGGAGAGAGAGAGAGACAGACAGACAGACAGACTTGGGACCAGGTGAAATATTAAATTTGACGTGATTGCGTTCTACCTTTTAAACGCAATCCAAGACAAAAATTAATTCCGCACAATAGAGAGAAAAAAAAAAAAAACCCCTCTAGCAATTTCGCTTTAATAATTCAGAGATAATATTTGGAAAGGTTTTGACACCTGACCCATAGCTATGGGGAAGAATGCATGTTTGACCCCCACGGTTGCGCATTTCCAACCCCTGCGGCAGTCCCCGGCCCTCCCCTTCGGCAAAGCAAGCCCCCGTTTGCAGGCAGTTGACTCTGTGTGTCTGTGTAAAGGGCAGGTTGTTATCCTTTAATTCATTGCGATTCATTTATCCTTTAATTTATGATGATTGCATCATTAGCGCCAAAAAGGTCAAGGAGCAGTGTGTGTCTCGGTGGCTGTGAGTGCGTGTGCCACAGATGCTAAAACAACAGAGCACAATCGGAAAGGCGGGGGGGGGAAAAGGGGCGCTATTTACATTCCTCCCAGTTTGCAAAGGCTAAAAGACAGTGCAATGGTATGTGAGAACGACCTTGCTTGGTAGCTGTCCAGGGACCGGTTTAAATAAGAGATCGCTCAGCCCACAGCTGCATAATGGGCCAAGCAAGAGTTTCAGGAAGGATTCTCCCTTTGGGGCTGTAAAGGAGATGCAATTAAGATGATTAAAGGCCTGGAGTCTAAAACATATGAAGAGCGGTTGCAGGATTTGGGTTGGGCTAGTCTAGAGAAAGGGACGCGGTGGCTCAGCGGCTAAGACGCTGCGCTTGTCGATCGAAAGGTCGGCAGTTCAGCGGTTCGAATCCCTAGCGCCGCGTAAACAGGGTGAGCTCCCGTGACTTGTCCCAGCTTCTGCCAACCTAGCAGTTCGAAAGCAGGTAAAAAATGCAAGTAGAAAAATAGGGACCACCTTTGGTGGGAAGGAAACAGCATTTCCGTGCGCCTTTGGCGTTGAGTCATGCCGGCCACATGACCACGGAGACGTCTTCGGACAGCGCTGGCTCTTCGGCTTTGAAACGGAGATGAGCACCGCCCCCTAGAGTCGGGAACGACTAGCACATATGTGCAAGGGGAACCTTTACCTTTACCTAGTCTAGAGAAAAGAAGGCGTAGGGGGGACATAATAGCAGTCTTCCAATATCTGAGGGGCTGCCACAAAAAGAGAGGGAGTCAACTTATTTTCCAAAGCGCTAGAAGGCAAGACAAGAAGCAATGGATGGAAACTAATCCAGGAGAAAAGCCATCTGGAATTAAGGAGGAATTTCCTAACAGTGAGGACAATTAACCAGTGGAACAACTGGCCACCAGAAGTCGTGGGTTCTTCGTCACTGGAGGTTTTTAAGAAGACGCTGGACATTCGTTTGTCTGGAATGGTCTAGGGTCTCCTGCTTGAGTAAGGGGGCTGGACTAGAAGACCTCCAAGGTCCCTTCCAACTTTATTCTGATTGGTTGACATGGCGGGGAAATGGTACCTTCAGGTTCGCAACATTCCCTTAATGTAGATTGACAATATGAGCTTTTATCTGGCTTTTGTTTTCCTGACGGATCTACCTTGGGAAGGGAGACAGAGAAAAACAAGACCATTTTTTTTGTATGTGTGTGTGTGTGTGAAAAAGTTATTGTCTGTCTTCCTATTTTAGCACGGATGTCCCAGGCTGCCTGCCTCTTCCAACGGAAGTCACCCCTTCTGAAGAGCCACAGCCAGCTCGAGAGAGCCACAACGTCAAAGGTTGTGAGAAGCAGAAGCACAAACTAGAAGACAAATCACGCAGGTAAGAACCGATGTTCGGGCCTAACCTAAATCTCTTTAGTTCCCTGCAGAAAAGGCATTTAAGCTGAGAACTGCAATGGATGGGCACTCCTATCTATCAGTCAATCAATCAATCGGAACGGAACTTTACAGTACAGTAACAGAGTTGGAAGGGACCTTGGAGATCATCTAGTCCGACCCCCTGCTCGCACAGGAGACCTGTACTAGGGATTCGAACCGCCGAACTGCCGACCTCCTTTCTGATCGACAAGCTCAGTGTCTTAGCCACTGAGCCACCTAGTCAGGGTGAACTGGGAGAACTGCGGAGGGACCTTGGAGGTCTTCTAATCCTTGTCAAGCAGGAGGCCCTCTGCCATTTCAGACAGGTGGCTGTCCATTCCGGTGAAGGAGCACCCACAACTTCTGGTGGCAAGCGGTTCCACTGGTTAATTGCCCTCACTGTTAGGAAGTTTCTCCTTAGTTCCAGGTTGTTTCTCTCCTTGGTTAGTTTCCATCCGTTGTTTCTTGTCCTGCCTTCTGGGGCTTTGGAGAATAGGTTGATCCCCTCTTCTTTGTGGCGGCCCCTCAAATACTGGAAGACTGCTATCGTGGGTGTGTCCTCCCCCCCAGTCCTTCTTTTCTCTAGACCGGGTGTCAGCAACCTTTGGCTCCGGAGCCACATGCGGCTCTTTGGGCCCTCTGCTGTGGCTCCCTGTTGGGTGATCCCACCACTGGCCAGCCCCGCCCCGTGCCTTCCCCTCCCAGTCACTCCTTGCTTGTCCTGAGAAGGTAAGGGCGATGGCAGGGGATGGAGAAGCAACTAGGGCAGAGACAGAGAGATACAGAGAGGGGGAGAGAGAGAGAGACAGAGAGATACAGAGAGAGGGGGAGAGAGAGAGACAGAGAGATTCAGAGAGAGGGGGGAGAGAGAGAGAGAGAGAGAGAGACAGAGAGAGAGAGAGAGAGAGACAGAGAGAGGGGGAGAGAGCGAGACAGAGAGATACAGAGAGAGGGGGAGAGAGAGAGATAGAGAGATACAGAGAGAGGGAGAGAGAGAGAGAGATACAGAGAGAGGGGGAGAGAGCGAGACAGAGAGATACAGAGAGAGGGGGAGAGAGAGAGAGAGAGATACAGAGAGAGGGGAGAGAGAGAGAAAGAGATACAGAGAGAGGGGGAGAGAGAGAGACAGAGATACAGAGAGGAGGGGAGAGAGAGAGACAGAGAGATACAGAGAGAGGGGGAGAGAGAGAGACAGAGAGATACAGAGAGAGGGGGAGAGAGAGAGAGATACAGAGAGAGGGGGAGAGAGAGAGAGAGATACAGAGAGAGGGGAGAGAGAGAGAGATACAGAGATACAGAGAGAGGGGAGAGAGAGAGAGAAAGAGATACAGAGAGGGGGAGAGAGAGAGACAGAGAGATACAGAGAGGAGGGGAGAGAGAGACAGAGAGATACAGAGAGAGGGGGAGAGAGAGAGACAGAGATACAGAGAGAGGGGGAGAGAGAGAGACAGAGATACAGAGAGGAGGGGAGAGAGAGAGACAGAGAGATACAGAGAGAGGGGGAGAGAGAGAGACAGAGAGATACAGAGAGAGGGGGAGAGAGAGAGACAGAGATACAGAGAGAGGGGGGAGAGAGAGAGAGATACAGAGAGAGGGGAGAGAGAGAGATACAGAGATACAGAGAGAGGGGAGAGAGAGAGAGATACAGAGATACAGAGAGAGGGGAGAGAGAGAGAGAAAGAGATACAGAGAGGGGGAGAGAGAGAGACAGAGAGATACAGAGAGGAGGGGAGAGAGAGACAGAGAGATACAGAGAGAGGGGGAGAGAGAGAGACAGAGATACAGAGAGAGGGGGAGAGAGAGAGACAGAGAGATACAGAGAGGAGGGGAGAGAGAGACAGAGAGATACAGAGAGAGGGGGAGAGAGAGAGACAGAGAGATACAGAGAGAGGGGGAGAGAGAGAGACAGAGATACAGAGAGGAGGGGAGAGAGAGAGACAGAGAGATACAGAGAGGGGGGAGAGAGAGGGGGGGAGAGACAGAGAGATACAGAGAGAGGGGGAGAGAGAGAGAGACAGAGATACAGAGAGAGGGGAGAGAGAGAGAGATACAGAGAGAGGGGGGAGAGAGAGAGATACAGAGATACAGAGAGAGGGGAGAGAGAGAGAGATACAGAGATACAGAGAGAGGGGAGAGAGAGAGAGAAAGAGATACAGAGAGGGGGAGAGAGAGAGACAGAGAGATACAGAGAGGAGGGGAGAGAGAGACAGAGAGATACAGAGAGAGGGGGAGAGAGAGAGACAGAGAGATACAGAGAGAGGGGGAGAGAGAGAGACAGAGATACAGAGAGGAGGGGAGAGAGAGAGACAGAGAGATACAGAGAGGGGGGAGAGAGAGGGGGGGAGAGACAGAGAGATACAGAGAGAGGGGGAGAGAGAGAGATACAGAGATACAGAGAGAGGGGGGAGAGAGAGAGAGAAAGGTTTTGTGGTTCCCGGTGTTTTTTAACCACTGGTTCTCTGACCTAATGACCGACTGGGTAGGCGTGGTTAGGGGGGGTCATGTGACTGGTGGAAGTGAGTGATGTCGAGTTGGCCACGCCCACCCAGGTTTTGTGGCTCCCGGCGTTTTCTTTTCTGTGGGAAAACGGGTCCAAAATGGCTCTTTGAGTGTTTTAAGGTTGCAGATCCTTGCTCTAGACCAGCCATTCCCAATATCTGCAACTGCAGTTCCTACGTCCAGTTTGTATACTGTAAGCAGTCCTCACAATTGAGACCCCAATGGTCTGCGGTTAAACAAAGGGATTAAGTGAGCCGTGCCCCGTTTTAGGACCCTTTTGCCATGGATGTTAAGCGCACCGCTGCAGTTGTTAAATGAATCACACATGGTCCTTAAGCGAATCTAGCTTTCCCCATGGCACTTTGTTTGCCGGAAGCTCTCAAACGGCGAACACGTGACCCCAGGATGCCGCAGCGCCGTCATAAATCCACGCCGGTTGCCAAGGGCCCGAATTTTGATCCCATGGGGGAAGTTGTGTCGGTTGTTAAGCTCTCTTGTAACGCTAAGCTTTGATTGATTGGCCAGTTTTGATTTTCGCCTTTCCAGAAAGCAAGGGGAAATTGTTCTTTTCAGATTCTGGGTTTTATCCCAGACAGTTTGATGAAATGTAAAAGAGTGTGCAGAATACAGAGCAGGCAAACGTCCAAGGGTGGGTTAAAAAGTCAAGATGGCCGCCGTGACTCTGGTGGCGCTTTGATCGCAAGGTCACGACGGACATCTCGGCTTTCTTGACCCGTGATGGGAAGATCTGCCAGCTGTGGAAAACAATGAGTTTCTCTTAATACCTAGCAACCACGGGAAGACTGTCGGAAAAGATCAATTTTTGGGTTCGCTCAACGTTTTTTAAAAAATTTATTTTATTTATTTTATTAATCATATTTCTATGCTGCCCACTCTCCGAGGACTCTGGGTGGCTTACAACAATTGACAGTATACTAACTAGCATATTGCCCCCCAACAATCTGGGTCCTCATTTTACCCACCTCGGAAGGATGGAAGGCTGAGTCAACCTTGAGCCGGTGAGATTTGATCCGCTGATCTGTTGAACTAGCAGTCAGCTGAAGTAGCCGCAGTACTGCACCCTAACCACTGCGCCACCTCGGCTCTTAATGGGATGCGGCGGCTCAGTGACTAAGACGCTGAGCTTGTCGATCGAAAGGTCGGCAGTTCAGCAGTTCGAATCCCGAGTGCCGCGTAATGGTGTGAGCTCCCGTGACTTGTCCCAGCTTCTGCCAACCTAGTAGTTCGAAAGCAGGTAAAAAAAATGCAAGTAGGAAAATAGGTACCACCTTTGGTGGGAAGGGAACAGCGTTCCGTGCGCCTTTGGCATTGAGTCATGCCGGCCACATGACCACGGAGACGTCTTCGGACAGCGCTGGCTCTTCGGCTTTGAAACGGAGATGAGCAGCGCCCTCTAGAGTCGGGAACGACTAGCACATATGTGCGAGGGGAAACTTTACCTCTACCTTTACAACTTTTTTTTTAAATCTCCTGGAGACCATGCCTTTCTTCAATGGAAATGATGATATTAAAAAAAAAAAATAAGCACTTGGCTACCTTATCACCCCTTTCTTTTTATCCTCCCTCCATCTCCTTTCTTTCTGCTTTCCCTCTGTCGATCTTATCGCCTTCTTCGCTTTCAAGTACCGGAGAAATCAAAGAGGAGAAATCAAGGATCCCGATTTGCTAAACCCGATCTCGGAATTAAGGAGATATTATTTCCATTTATCGTTATCTGCTGCCAGGGGGAAAAGCGAAAAAAAAAAAAAAGAAAGCGGAAGCCATCTGCTTCAAATCTCTGTCTTTTAAGACCGATGAGAGGTTTATTTCCCTTTCCTCTTTTTTCAAACGGTCTTCAAGAGCCCTCGGAAAGAATCAAAGTCCGATCGTCTCCCGAGGACATCAAAAGCCAAAAATTGTCCTCTGGAAAAAAAAATATATGAAAAGATGGGGTTTTTATCTCGATGCATCTGATAGCACCTGCAGCTTTCCGACTCCGTCTGTCTTTACACCGTGCCAGCCGAGTTGATAAGCGCATGAGGTATTTTGGGCGCGCTCACAAAATGTCTCCCGGGAAGCTTGCCACAGGTGCATTTACCTGAATGATCTCTGCTCATATGAGCCAGCAGTGTGTGGCGGCAGCCAAAAAAGCCCATGCAATCTTAAGTTGCATTAACAGAGGGATACAATCAAGATCAAGTGAGGTATTAATACCACCCTATAAAGCCTTAGTAAGAGCAAATCTAGAATCCTGCATCCAGTTTTGGTCACCACACTATAAAAAAGATGTTGAGACTCTAGAAAGGGTGCAGAGAAGAGCAATCAGGTTGATGAGGGGATTGGAGGATAAAACATACGATGAACGGTTGCAGGAACTGGGCATGGCTAGTCTAGTGAAGAGAAGGACCAGGGGAGACAGGAGAGCATCTTCCAATATTTGAGGGGCTTCCACAGAGAGGAGGGGGTCAAGCTATTTTCCAAAGCACCTGAAGGCCAGACAAGGAATAATGGATGGAAACTGAACAAGGAGAGATTCAACCTGGAAATAAGGAGAAATTTTCTGACCGTGAGAGCAATCAACCCATGGAACAGAAGTTGCCTTCAGAAGTTGTGGGAGCTTCATCACTGGAAGCTTTCAAGAAGAGACTGGACTGCCATCTGTCAAAAATGGTGTAGGGTCTCCTGCTTGGGCGGGGGGTTGGACTAGATGACCTACAAGATCCCTTCCAACTCTGTTAATCTGAATTTATCTAAAATGATCAAAGGCCTGGAGACTAAAACATACGATGAACGGTTGCAGGAACTGGGCATGGCTAGTCTAGTGAAGAGAAGGACCAGAGGAGACAGGATAGCAGTCTTCCAATATTTGAGGGGCTGCCACAGAGAGGAGGGGGGCAAGCTATTTTCCAAAGCACCCAAAAGCCCGACAAGGAAGAATGGATGGAAACTGAACAAGGAGAGATTCAACCTGGAAATAAGGAGGAATTTTCTGACAGGGAGAACAATCAACCCATGGAACAGAAGTTGCCTTCAGAAGTTGTGGGAGCTTCATCCCTGGAAGCTTTCAAGAAGAGACTGGACTGCCATCTGTCAAAAATGGTGTAGGGTCTCCTGCTTGGGTGGGGGGTTGGACTAGATGACCCACAAGGTCCCTTCCAATTCTGTTAATCTGAACATCTAATCATCCCCCTTAACTCCAGTCCCACCAGCCTGCTCAGGGTTGTCCTTTCTTATTTTTCCCCTCAAGCCAATATATCCATTGTCAAGCAAAGCACTGAGCGTTAACATTCATTTCTATTGAATATGCCGCTTTTAATATCAACGGTTCTTAAATATATATTTTTGAGATTTATTTGGTGTTTGTTTGTTTTTTTTAAAAAAAAAACCTTAAATGGCCACCCTACCTAGCGCCTCCAAATCGAAATCTGACTAATTTATTTTCAAAAACGTACTTACGGAGAAAGTAAGCCAAATGTAGAAATCTATTACAGAGTTGTTAACCTCAATAAATGTGTTTTTTGATAACTTAGTGCTAAGTGAGCTAGCATACGGGAACTTCTTCATTATATCTGCAATTAATCCTTCCAAAAGACACTTAATTTGAGGCAGGACTAAATTACCCAGAACGTGGCAATTAAACGTTTGCCCATGTTATGGATCTGCCATCAAAAGGCCACCGGGCAGAAACAAACAGATGTGGAGAATTGTCCAAGTAATGGTAAAGAGCAGGGGTGAAATGTTACCGGTTCGGACAGGTTCGCCTGAACTGGTAGCGATGGCGGCGGGTTGTTCGGAGAACCATTAGCGATGGCAGTGCGAGGCTCCGCCCACCTCCCCGGTCATCGTTACTTCCTGGTTTTAACCAGGAAATAACAGTTTGTTTACCTTCCGCGCATGCGCAGAAGAGTTTGTGCACGCACAGAGGGTCCGTGCGCGCATGTGATACACGCACATATGCGAGTGGAGCGAGTACGTGCACTTCCGAACCGTTAGGGAAGGTAAGTAGATTTCACCCCTGGTAAAGGGGTATAGATAACACTTAGAAAAAATATTTCTAGGGACGTGTTGGCTCAGTGGCTAAGACGCTGAGCTTGTCGATCGAAAGGTCGGCAGTTCAGCGGTTCGAATCCCCAGCACCGCGTAACGGGGTGAGCTCCCGTGACTTGTCCCAGCTTCTGCCAACCTAGCAGTTCGAAAGCAGGTAAAAAAATGCAAGTAGAAAAATAGGGATCACCTTTGGTGGGAAGGGAACAGCGTTTTCCGTGCGCCTTTGGCGTTGAGTCATGCCGGCCACATGACCACGGAGACGTCTTCGGACAGCGCTGGCTCTTCGGCTTTGAAACGGAGATGAGCACCTGCCCCCTAGAGTCGGGAACGATTAGCACATAAGTGCGAGGGGAACCTTTACCTTTACCTTAGAAACAATATTATTATTATTATTATTATTATTATTATTATTATTATTATTATTATTTTCTTTTTCCCCACAGTCCATCTTGGGATGCTGAATCTCCTCCGCCTCCCTCCAAGGGAAAGAAAAAGAAGAAAAAATCAACAAGGAAGAAAAGGAGGAGGTAAGCGGAAGGAGCAACGGGACAAGTGGACTTCCTTGGTTCTTCCTTGGAGACATTTCAATCAAACAATCGGAATGGAGCTGGAAGGGACCTTGGAGGTCTTGTAGTCCCACCCCCTGCTCGAGCAGGTTGACCCTATACCATTTCAGACAAGGGACTACCTAGTCTCTTCTTTAAAACCACAGGTTGTAAACCTCAAATTTTAGTTTATTCAAAGAAGATTTTAAAATGCCGTATTTTTTAAAAAGGGGGCCAAAAGAAGAAAAAACACAACAAACAAGACATTAAAAAGAAAAAAAGGCATAAAAAAGAAAATTAATTCCTTCCTTGCTTGCTTGCTTCTTTCCTTCCTTCCTTCCTTTCCCTTTCCCATCTTCTTTCTTCTTTCCTTTCTTCCTGTTTCCATTTCCTTCCTTCCTTCTCTTTCCCTTCACCTTCACCTTTCTCTTTCTCTTTCCTATCTTCTTCCTTCTTTCCTTCCTTCCTTCCTTTTCTTTCCCTTTCCCTTTCCCATCTTCTTTCTTCTTTCCTTCCTTCCTTCTCTTTCCCTTTCCCTTTCCCTTTCCCATCTTCTTTCTTCTTTCCTTCCTTCCTTCCTTCTCTTTCCCTTCCCCTTCCCCTTCCCCTTCCCCTTTCCCATCTTCTTTCTTCTTTCCTTCCTTCCTTCCTTCCTTCCTTCCTTCCTTCCTTTCCCTTTCCCATTCCCTTTCCCATCTTCTTTCTTCTTTCCTTCTTCCTTCCTTCTCTTTCCCTTTCCCTTCCCCTTCCCCTTTCCCTTTCCCATCTTCTTTCTTCTTTCCTTCCTTCCTTCCTTTTCTTTCCCTTTCCCTTTCCCATCTTCTTTCTTCTTTCCTTCCTTCCTTCTCTTTCCCTTTCCCTTTCCCTTTCCCATCTTCTTTCTTCTTTCCTTCCTTCCTTCTCTTTCCCTTTCCCTTCCCCTTCCCCTTCCCCTTTCCCATCTTCTTTCTTCTTTCCTTCCTTCCTTCCTTCCTTTTCTTTCCCTTTCCCTTTCCCATCTTCTTTCTTCTTTCCTTCTTCCTTCCTTCTCTTTCCCTTTCCCTTCCCCTTCCCCTTTCCCTTTCCCATCTTCTTTCTTCTTTCCTTCCTTCCTTCCTTTTCTTTCCCTTTCCCTTTCCCATCTTCTTTCTTCTTTCTTTCCTTCCTTCCTTCTCTTTCCCTTTTCCTTTCCCTTCCCCTTTCCCTTTCCCATCTTCTTTCTTCTTTCCTTTCTTCCTGTTTCCATTTCCTTCCTTCCTTCCTTCCTTCCTTCTCTTTCCCTTCCCCTTTCTCTTCCCCTTTCCCATCTTCTTCCTTCTTTCCATTCTTCCTTCCTTCTTTCCTTTCTCCCTTCCTTCTTTCATTCCTTCCTTCCTTCCGTCCGTCCATCCTTCGCATGTCTATTTTAACATACAACAAATTCTAACAGGAAAAAAAGAAGAAGAGTATCAAAGCACCTGGTCCTTTTCGTCCACTTCAAATTGCAAATCCCTCTGGCACGCTTCATCCTAGTAAAAAAAACTTCTCTTAACTTCTTCCTAGATCTCCGTCCTACAGCGTTTCTCCTCCAAAAAAGAAGAAGAAAAAGAAGAGCTCAAAGAAAAGGAAAAGAAATAGGTACACACCTTTCCACTGGATGTTAATTTTTCCTGGACTAGATCCATTTGGACTTTCCTTTAACGTAATTTGGGGGGGGGGGGGTGTTCTGATATTTTGAAGCCCAGCAACGAAGGGCAGATGAGGTGTTCCAGAGGCAGAAGATGGCTGATTTACGATGAATGCATTTTATGATTACAATCATGATTTATCACCAGGGGTGGGGCTGCTGGGGGTTCGCATGGGTTCAGGAGAACCTCGAGCTAAGATTCTGTGCAGTTCGGAGAGCCCCCAAATCCCACTCCTGGGTGGCCACGCCCACCCCACCCCACCCCTCCCAGGAGTCCCCATGTGGCCCGTTTTGGATGCAGGTAAGTGCAGGGCGCACATGGAGGCTCAGGGAGGGTGAAAAACAGGCCTACCGGAAGTTCAGGAAATGGCCTATTTCCAGCCACCAGAGGGCCTCTGGAGCCTGGGGAGGCCGTTTTCGCCCTCCCGGAGACTCAAGAAAAGCCTCCAGAGCCTGGGGAGGGCCAAAATGCCCCCCCACCATGGTGCAGGAGGCTGACTGGGCCACGCCCACCATGGCCACGCCCACCCATCAACCTTGCTAAAAATTTTGAAGCCCACTCCTGTTTATCACTTATAGCTTTTATGTACACTGCGAGCTTATGCACCGGAGACAAATTCCTTGTGTTTCCAATCACACTCGGTCAATAAATAATTCTATTTCTTTAAGGTTCTATTTAAGGTTTAATAAAAAAAGTCAGGCATAGCTCACATAACAAGCCCTTCGTTTAGCAACAGAAATTCTGGTTTCAATTGTGGTCGTACGTCGAGGACTACCCGTGTCACCCTGGGGCACGTCTGCTTCTGCTTTCTATTTTTTTTTAAAAAAGTCTCATTTTTACCGGGGTGATTTCATGCAGATGTTCCATGGACGTGCGGTTCTGAGATCCTGAAATAGCATCTTCTTTACTCTTATTTAGAATCTGTTTTGATCGAAAATATTCGCTGACTCTTGCAGTCTTCCTGTGCTTGATTTTCCAGTTTAAATGTATTTATATGTGTGTGTGTCTTTTGCAGGATTTCTTCAAAGAAGAAAAGACACAGGTAAGGAGAGAGCTGGCCGTGATCTCTGCCTCAGCACTATAAACCTAGAATCGTAGATTAAACTACTTTTTCCAGTGTTCAGTGAGAGCAACTCTTTGCCAGGATGAATATGATACAGAGACCCCTACAGCTAAGCCCCTCTATTAAAACTTTCCGTATGACAGAACCATTTCTTAATGAAGTGAGAATGTTGAAATATCCTTATTTTAAAGGGGAATATTTGTAGCTCAGGGTTGAAATGAGGAGTCCGGGGTGTCCCCTGAGCTTGCTTGTTTTCTTGCAGGCATCTCATTACCCAACTAGGTAATATAATCAGTGCTAGAAGGGAGTGGGGTTTGCAGGGAGGAGGAGGAAGAAGGGGAGGAAGAGGGGATTCACGTAACAACCATGTTACTGACTTAACAATGGCAGTGAATCACTTAACCATTGTGGCAAGAAAAGTCCTTAAAACGGGGCGAAATTCACTGAACCATTGTCTCGCTTAGCCACAGAAAGTTTGGGCTCAGTTGTGATCGTAAGTCGAGGACTACCTGTTGAGAGTGTCTGCATGTAATAAACCTGGATTCAGTTCAATTGCCTGGATTCCAGATTTCTTGACAATGGAATGGAATGGAATGAAATGGAGTAGAGTAGAGTAGAGTGGAGTGGAGTGGAGTGGAGTGGAGTGGAATGGAATGGAATGGAATGGAATGGAATGGAATGGAATAGAATAGAATAGAATAGAATAGAATAGAATAGAATAGAATAGAATAGAATATAGAAAATGAATAGAATAGAGAATAGACTAAAATAAAATATAGAATAGAATAGAATATAGAAAATGAATATAATAAAATATAGAATAAAATAAAATATAGAATGGAATGGAATAGAGAAAATGAATAGAATAGAATAGAGAATAGAATAAAATAAAATATAGAATATAGAAAATGAATAGAATAGAATAAAAATTGGAGAATAGAATAGAATAAAACAAAATAAAATATAGAATAGAATAGAATATAGAAAATGAATAGAATAGAATAGCGAATAGAATAAAATAAAATATAGAATAGAATATAGAAAATGAATAGAATAGAATAAAAATTGGAGAATAGAATAGAATAAAACAAAATAAAATATAGAATAGAATAGAATATAGAAAATGAATAGAATAGAATAGCGAATAGAATAAAATAAAATATAGAATAGAATAGATATATAGAAAATGAATAGAATAGAATAGAATAGCGAATAGAATAAAATAAAATATAGAATAGAATAGAATATAGAAAATGAATAGAATAGAATAAAAATTGGAGAATAGAATAGAATAGAATAAAATAAAATAAAATATAGAATAGAATAGAATATAGAAAATGAATGGAATGGAATGGAATGGAATGGAATGGAATAGAATAGAATAGAATAGAATAGAATAGAATAGAATAGGAGTTAGAAGGGACCTTGGAGGTCTTCTAGTCCATCCCCCTGCTTAGGCAGGAAACCCTACATCATTTCAGACAAATGGTTTATCCAATCTCGTCTTAAAAACCTCAGGAAGAAACTGAATGACGTTTGGACAGATTCGCTCGCTCTAGGGGCCTCTGAGAGACGGACGAGGCAGCCAAGTAATCAATCTGTTTCTTATTTAGTTCCTCCAGCCCCAAGAGAAAAAGGAAGGAGGGAAGAAAACACAAGAAGCAGTAAGTTCTGGCTGGGCACATATCAGTCTGGTAGGCTAAATCGGCACCGGTCTTTCCAGGCGCCCACGATGGATGAGTGGGCGGCTTGTTCAACACAAGCTGTGCGAAAGCATGGTGTACGATGATGATTCTCTTCCAGCCTAGCTGGTGAACGAAGGCGAGAATTACCTCAAAACCATCTCCGTCTTGGCTTGAAACCTGAAGAGATTTGGGGGGGGGGGGTTGTTGTTTCTTCTCTTCCCTCACAACTCCCTCTTAAGTTCGCCATGTTGGTTCCTCACCAAGAACCCTGTGGAGATGTGGTGGGAATTTGGCAGCGTGGAAAATCCAACTGCTACCCATCGCTAGCTGTCGGTGGGGCATTATAAGCCCATTTTTATCCATTTTTTTTTTAAATTAAGCTTTTTCTCTGTAAGTTTCCCCAAGGGGTAGGCAGGAATTAAATGCTCCCGGTTCGGACCGAATCGCCCAATCCGGTAGCGATGGTGGTGGGTGGTTCGGAGAACCGGTAGCAAAAATCCCTGCCCCCCTTCCCCATGCCCAGCTGAGCCGTGCGATCATCAGAGGCTTTTTTATTTTATTTTTAAAAGCATTTTTTTCTACAACCTCTTTGGCAGAAAAAATGTTTTTCAAAGTAAAAAAAAAGCCTCTGATGACCGTGCGGCTCAGCTGGGATCATCAGAGGCTTTTAAAAGCATTTTTTCTACAACCTCTTTGGCAGAAAAAATGCTTTTAAAGGTAAAAAAAAAAAACGCCTCTGATGACCGTGCGGCTCAGCTGGGATCATCAGAGGCTTTTAAAAGCATTTTTTCTACAACCACTTTCTTTTAAAAGCCTCTGACGATTCCCAGCTGAGTTGCCTGATCGTCAGAGGCTTTTAAAAGCATTTTTTCTACAACCTCTTTGGCAGAAAAAATACTTTTAAAAGTTAAAAAAAAAAGCCTCTGATGATCACGTGGCTCATCTGGGATCATCAGAGGCTTTTAAAAGCATTTTTTCTACAACCTCTTTCTTTTAAAAGCCTCTGACGATTCCCAGCTGAGTTGCCTGATCGTCAGAGGCTTTTAAAAGCATTTTTTAAACCGAATTTTTTCAGCCGAAGAGGTTGGAGAAAAAAAGTAAAGAAAACTTCTGACGATCAGGCAACTCAGCCGGGATTGTCAGAGGCTTTTAAAAGCATTTTTTTACAACCTCTTCGGCCGAAGAGGTTGTAAAAAACAGCCGAAAAACAGCCTGAAAAAAACCCCCCAAATGGCCTGAAAACGGCCCAAAAAACCGGCCTGAAAACAACATGAAAACTGCCCAAAATCTGGCATGAAAACGGCCTGGAAAATGGTCCAGAAAATGGCCTGAAAACAGCCCAAAAAAGGGCCTGAAAATGGCCTGAAAATTGGCCAAAAAATCAGGCATGCGTGCGCCAGCCAGCTGTTGTTTGGGTTTCCGGTGCTCCAGCGCATTCCAGTTTGGGCACTCGGTGCAGAAAAGGTTCCCCATCACTGGTATATTACATTTTATTCCATTGCTTTCTTCTCTCAAAAGCTCTCGCAGTCGTCCACAGAAATCCAAACGCCATCATTACCATTCTAGTTCGGACAGCACCAATTCTCCATCGGAGAGCTACGGGAGCCGGTAAGCAAACCTTCAAGTTTTCCGCGATTCTCTAACTTCATTCTCCTGGTTTTGCAAAGTCAGCTAGTACTAAGAGAGCTTTATTTAGTTCAACCACCGTGCGGGAAGTAGATGAACTGAGAGGAGGGAAGAATAAGAAACTCCACAAAAGAAGAATTATAAAAGGAGAAGAAACGGAAGAGGGAGTCATCTTCTTGCTTTGAAGTGCCTATATGTAGGTGTTTTACTGAAGAGTAAAAAATACTACCCAGAATTCATAGAATAGAAAATAGAATAGAATAGAATAGAATAGAATAGAATAGAATAGAATAGAATAGAGTAGGGTAGGGTAGGGTAGGGTAGGGTAGGGTAGGGTAGGGTAGGGTAGAGTACAGTAGAATGGAATGGAATGGAATGGAATGGAATGGAATAGAATAGAATAGAATAGAATAGAATAGAATAGAATAGAATAGAATAGAATAGAATAGAATAGAATAGAATAGGGTAGGGTAGGGTAGGGTAGGGTAGAGTACAGTAGAATGGAATGGAATGGAATAGAATAGAATATAGAAAATGAATAGAATAGAATAGAATAGAATAGAATAGAATAGAATAGAATAGAATAGAATAGAATAGAATAGAATAGAATAGAATAGAATAGAATAGAATAGAATAGCAGAGTTGGAAGGGACCTTGGAGGTCTTCTAGTCGAACCCCCTGCCTAGGCAGGAAACCCTACACCACTTCAGACAAATGGTTATCCAACCTCTTCTTAAAAACTTCCAGTGTTGGAGCATTCACAACTTCTGGAGGCAAGTTGTTCCACTGGTTAATTGTTCCAACTGTCAGGAAATTTCTCCTTAGTTCTAGGTTGCTTCTCTCCTGGATTAGTTTCCATCCATCGTTTCTTCTCCTGCTTTCTGGTGCTTTGGAGAATTGACTCAAAATTCATTGAAGGTCCTGTTTTTGAATGCTAAGTCTACCTCCCAGCAAAGCTACCATGTCAACAGTTGTTGTCGTTTTTATTTTTATTTTTATTTTTAATCTGGGGGCTCCATCGCTCTGCCTTGTGCGATGTTGCCTATTTTTAAAGAAAAAATAAAACTATAATTCTCATACGAAAGCAAACCCCTCAGAGCATTGGAAGATCCATTGGGAATGACAGATTCCGGTGGCAACATTGCTGAAAATGTTAATAATAGGAGAAGGTAGCAGCTGTGACCACCAGAAGACAAAGCTACGATTGGAAGTGATCCCTGTTGTGGTGTCACAAGAAATATAATTCATTATTAGCCGTTCCATGTCAACCTATTAGGAGAATTCAACCAAGACTGAGCTAACCAAGAAGAGCTAAACAGCTGTAGACATTAATCTTTCCTTCAAGATCTCATCCAACGACTTGGGACCTCAGAATAAATCGAATAGAATAACAGAGTTGAAAAGGGACCTTGGAGGTCTTTTAGTCCAACCCCCTGCCCAGGCAGGAAACCTTACACCACTTCAGACAAATGGTTATCCAACATCTTCTTAAAAATTTCCAGTGTTGGAGCATCCACAACTTCTGGAGGCAAGTCGTTCCACTGATTAATTGTTCCAACTGTCAGGAAATTTCTCCTTAGTTCTAAGTTGCTTCTCTCCTTGATGAGTTTCCATCCGTTGCTTCTTGTCCTGCCTTCAGGTGCTTTGGAGAATAGCTTGACTCCCTCTTCTTTGGGGCAGCCCCTGAGATATTGAAACACGGCTATCATGTCCCCCTTAGTCCTTCTCTTCATTAAACTAGACGTACCCAATTCCCGCAACCATTCGTCACACGATTTAGCCTCCAGTCCCCTATTATTCTTGCTATTGCCACTGCTCGCTTTACGGGCTCTGGAAGTGCAATTTAAGAATGTCTTTGCAATGTAAAGTGGAGGGAACTTTATTTTGACAGGCTGAAAAGCAGATTCCAAGATGAAAGTCGTAAAGGTAGACCCAGTCGTCCAAGGCGCTCGTCAAAGAAGACTTCTCACGCCAACGATGCAGGAGAGTTGGCTGGGAGCCCTTTTCTCGGCTGCCCCTTGCAGAGCAATTACTTTCTCTCTACCACCGAACTTGTAAGTACCCCCTATCTACTAAATCTCCTTAGTTTGGACTCGAGAGATTTGTATGGTATGTTGTGATACAGTATTATCACCGAAGGGAGTACATCCTCCTCGTGTTTGGTAAAATATTTAAGAACATCTTTTCATGGGACAACCCTGAAGAAAGGACACTGGGCTACAATGTAAAGTAGTGAGTAAAGCACAGCTTGTATAAGAAGTGTAAATGTACGATCCCCTCAAAATAACGCAACGCACAGCCATTAACGTCTAAACTGCTGGCAACAAAAATGAGTACACCAGTGGTGAAATCCCAATTTTTTTTTTACTACCGATTCTGTGGGCGTGGCTTGGTGGGCGTGGTGTGGCTTGGTGGGCATGGCAAGGGAAGGATACTGCAAAATCCCCATTCCCTCCCCACTCCGGGGGAAGGATACTGCAAAATCCCCATTCCCTCCCCACTCCGGGGGAAGGATACTGCAAAATCTCCATTTCCACCCCACTCTGGGGGAAGGATACTGCAATATCTCCATTCCCACCCCACTGCGGGGGAAGGAGACTGCAAAATCTCCATTCCCACCCCACTGCAGGGGAAGGAGACTGCAAAATCCCCATTCCCTCCCCACACGGGGGCCAGCCAGAGGGGGTATTTGCCAGTTCTCCAAACCGCTCAAAATTTCCGCTACCGGTTCTCCAGAACCTGTCAGAACCTGCTGGATTTCCTCCCTGGAGTACACCCCTAAGTGATAATGTCCAAATGGGGCCCAAAGTGTCAAGATTTTGTGTGGCCATTATTATACACTGTTCTACAAGCTGTACCAGGGGTGAAATCCAGCAGGTTCTGACAGGTTCTGGAGAACTGGTAGCGGAAATTTTGAGTAGTTCAGAGAACCGGCAAATACCACCTCTGGCTGGCCCCAGAGGAGAGATTTTGCAATATCCTTCCCCTAGGAGTGGGCAGGGAATGGGGATTTTGCAGTATCCTTCCCCTGGAGTGGGATGGGAATGGAAATTTTGCAGTATCCTTCCCCTGCCACACCCACCAAGCCACGCCCACAGAACCGGTAGTTAAAAAAAAATTGGATTTCACCACTGAGCTGTACACTCACTACTTTACATTGTAGCCCGGTGTCATTTCTTCAGTGTTCTCCCATGAAAAGTTATACTTAAATATTTACAAAATGTGAAGGTGGCGTACTCACTTCTGTGATATACTGTATACTGTTTAAAATCACGTTCTTCATTGGAAATATACTTTTTTGTTTGTTTGTTGGCTTGCTTGCTTGCTCGTCTGATGGAAGTGAGGAAGGAAAGATGGATCTGGGCACCTGGGGAGGGACATAGAAGGAGAGACGGCTTATGCTCTCGACCATGAATAATAAAGAGGAGGCATTTATGAAAGTGGTGGCCTCTAGCTTTGAACTTTGATGAGATGTGTTTTTATGTACCTCTTCTGCTCGGTGTCTGAATCCCTGCCGGCTCTCTTCTGCACCATTCTCTCAATCTTTGGAGGCGTAAAAGATTAAACCTATAAAAAGAAGCATTTCCGTGAATGTAATTGCAGCACGATGTGTGGGGAGGGGGAGGAAGACAGAGGGGGAAGGGGTGGAGCAGCCTTGGCTGCCTTCAAGCTCAACATCCCTTTTAGATAAGATAGATGAGATAACCCTTATTGTCATTTTTTTTTTTACTGTGTGCACACTGGCACACATTAAAAATGAAATTCTGTTCTCAAAAGAAAGTATTTATTTATTTATTTATTTATTTATTTATTTATTTATTTATTTATTTATTTATTTATTTTTCTATGCCGCCCTTCTCCGGAGACTCAGGGTGGCTTACAATGCGTTAAGCAATAGCCTTTATACTTTTGTTTATTTATACAAAGTCAGCTTATTGCCCCCACAAACTGGGTCCTCATTTCACCTACCTTAGAAAGGATGGAAGGCTGAGTCGACCTTGAGCCTGGTGAGAATTGAACTCGCAGTAATTGCAGGCAGCTGGATGTTAAATATATATCTACCCATCCCCATCCCCAACACACATACACTATAAACATGTGATATACATATGTAAAACATATACCTGCACCCAGAGGTGAAATCCAGCAGGTTCTGACAGGTTCTGGAGAACAGGTAGCGGAAATTTTGAGTAGTTTGGAGAACTGGCAAATACCACCTCTGGCTGGCCCCAGAGTCGGGCGGGAATGGAGATTTTGCAGTATTCTTCCCCCAGGAATGGGGAGGGAATGGGAATTTTGCAGTATCCTTCCCCTGGAGCGGGCCGAAAAATGGCCTGGTTTTTTGCTGTTTTTCAGGCTGTTTTCAGGCCATTGGGGGGGGCTGTTTGGAGCCATTTTCAGGCTGTTTGGGGGGCCATTTTCAGGCTGTTTTTGGGCCAATTTTTCAGAAACCAGAAGAGCAACCGGCGATGGCACGTGTACCCACAGAGAGGGCTCTGCGTGCCACCTCTGGCACGCGTGCCATAGGTTCGCCATCACAGCTTTAGTTTACCCTTGTTGGAATAAATATTACTCTGACATCATCAGGTGGTGGTAAATGTCTTTGCCTAAGCTTGGAAGCTATGTAGGGTCAGGCCCGGTCAGTATTTGGATGGGAGATAAATAATGTTGGCGCTGTTGGCTCAACTACCATGTTATTTTTTTAAAAAAAATCACCAAGAAAACAGTGACAAATCATTTCCCTCTCGCAGCCAAAGAAACGACACGATTATGTCCCTTAAGCCCTTAAAAGCCACGCTTGATCTGAAGTCTTTATTATCATTCCAGCTTTCACTGTATCTTCCTGATACGTTCGCACGCCAAGGTAGAACTCCTGAGTTAATTAAAAATAAACGAGGCGAGTATTTAAAAGAAGAAGGCTTCAGTCAGTCCCAGCTGCCAGTCTGACTTTGTCAACCACGACACGAATGTTCCCATGGAACGCAACTCACTTCAGACTTAAGATCCCTGTAAATGATTTTTTATATTCTTTAAACAATCAACCATTTCGGTGTGAAAAGTGGACGACAATGCTCCTTTCATAAGCTGTATGGGTAGTCCTCGACTTACAGCCCGCAATTGAGCCCCAAATTTCCAGTGGCTAGATGAGTTTTGCCCCATTTTATGACCTTTCTTGCCACCGTTGTTAAGTGAATCACTGCAGTTGTTCAGTTAGGAACACGGTTGTTAAGTGAATCTGGCTTCCCCATTGACTTGGGAGGCACTTGTTGGGTGGGGCTGAAGTGTGTGGTAGGAGGAGCCAGACAATGGAATGGAAGGGAATGGAATACAAGGAGGAGGGGGAAGGGGGGAGGAGGAGAGAGAGTAGGGTAGGGTAGGGTAGGGTAGGGTAGGGTAGAATAGAATAGAATAGAATAGAATAGAATAGAATAGAATAGAATAGAATAGAGGAGAGGAGGAAAGGAGAATAGAATAGAATAGAATAGAATAGAATAGAATAGAATAGAATAGAATAGAATAGAATAGAATAGAATAGAATAGAATAGAATAGAATAGAATAGAATAAGGAAGATGGAATGGAATGGAATGGAATGGAATGGAATGGAATACAAGGAGGAGGAAAATAGAGTAGAGTAGAGTAGAGTAGAGTAGAGTAGAGTAGAGTAGAGTAGAGTAGAGTAGAATAGAGTAGAATAGAGTAGAATAGTTTCCACCCGCTGCTTCTTGTCCTGCCTTCAGGTGCTTTGGAGAATAGCTTGACTCCTTCTTCTTTGGGGCAGCCCCTGAGATATCGGAACACTTTAACATACGTGGACTTCAACTCCCAGCATTACTAGCTGGGGAATTCTGGGAATCGAAGTCCACATATCTTAAACTGCCAAGGTTGAGAAACACTGCAGTAGAGGCATTAGAGAAGATGCTGCCGAAAAACCGAGATGGCTGGTTCCATCTGTCTCAGTCCACAAATTTATCGTTATTTCTCCAAGGGCCCATTCGATGCCCAGGAAACCATGTTCTTCAGCTTAATTGAAAACCTCATCGCAATGGTGCTCGAGCAACACTCTTCCGATCGGCTGCTTCTTGAGCAAAGCGTTCGAGGCAAATTAAAACCTGAGCTGAAATTATAGACTGCTCGCTCGTCTTGTGCCTACCTGGGTTTCCTTCTGCTATTTTTAGTGAAATTAATCCCTCAAGGCTCTTCGAAGCTGGCGCAACCTCACACCCGCATCTTAAAAATCACATCCTACTGTTCAACTGTTTGGAAACCCTACCGTTCCAAACACCCCTTCACATACTGTAGCTACCGGTTCGCCCAGCACCGGAAATGTGAGTTCGCACCATCCGCACATACGTGTGGCTGGCAATTCGCTCTCACGCACCATCCACACATACGTGCGACATCAAAAACACAGCGATATAGGATGGGATTGCGCCCGGGGGGGTGGATGGGTCACCACAAACAATTTGCCCGAACCGGTCTGAACCGATTGAATCCCACCTCTGCTACCATATATCTGACATTAGTACAATCGAGCGGGTTCAAAAGTATTTGACGAGAAAAGCTTTGCACTCTTCTAGGATAGGATAGGATAGGATAGGATAGGATAGCATAGCATAGCATAGCATAGCATAGCATAGCATAGCATAGCATAGCATAGCATAGGATAGGATATAGAAAATGAATAGAATAGAATAGAATAGAATAGAATAGAATAGAATAGAATAGAATAGAATAGAATAAGGAAAGAAGGAAGGAAGATGGAATGGAATGGAATGGAATAGAATAGAATAGAATAGAATAGAATAGAATAGAATAGAATAGAATAGAATAGAATAGAACTGAATTAGAATAGAATAGAATAAGGAAAGAAGGAAGGAAGGAAGATGGAATGGAATGGAATGGAATGGAATGGAATGGAATGGAATAGAATAGAATAGAATAAGGAAGGAAGGAAGATGGAATAGAATAGAATAGAATAGAATAGAATAGAATAGAATAGAATAGAATAGAATAGAATAAGGAAGGAAGGAAGAAGGAATGGAATGGAATAGAATAGAATATAGAAAATGAATAGAATAGAATAGAATAGAATAGAATAGAATAGAATAGAATAGAATAGAATAGAATAGAATAGAATAGAATAGAATAGAATAGAATAGAATAGAATAGAATAGAACAGAACAGAACAGAATAAACAGAGTTGAAAGGGACCTTGGAGGTCTTCTAGTCCAACCCTCTGCTTAGGCAGGAAACCCTACACCACTTCAGACAAATGGTTATCCAACCTCTTCTTAAAAACTTCCAGTGTTGGAGCATTCACAACTTCTGGAGACAAGTTGTTCCACTGATTAATTGTTCTCACTGTCAGGAAATTCCTCCTTAGTTCTAAGTTGCTTCTCTCCTTGATTAGTTTCCACCCATTGCTTCTTCTTCTACCCTCATTCTGTACATAAAAGAATTCCCTATGCTACTCGGCTCAAAATTCTCAGTTTGGATAACTTGAAACTGTGTCGCTTGCGGTCGTACTTAGATATTGCGTACAAAATTGTACGTAGTCATGTTTTACCTGCAAACGATTTTTTTTCTCTTTTAATCGCAATAATACACGTGCAAACAACTGCTTTAAACTCAATGTAAATCGTTCTAAACTTGACTGTAAAAAATACGATTTTTGTAATAGAGTTGTCAAAGTCGGAGATGCTCTACCTGATTCAGTTGTCTCAGCTACAAATTTTCACAGTTTTAGTCACAAATTGACAAATTCCGTGGAACTCATTTCATACTTCAGAGGTCCATAAAGGAAGCGTGCATAAGCGCACTAATGTGCCATCGTCCCTGTCATTGTATTTATATAGTATTCCTGATTTTGTGTCTGTTTGATAAATTATAATAAATAAAATAAAATAAAAACAAGGGGAAAGTGTTTTCACGAAAGAGGAAAATCTGAACTGGGTTATCACATTAATATGGAAATAAATGCAGCGTCTATGTTTGTTGAATGAATAGCATTTGTTCTATGTATGTATGTATGTATGAATGAATGAATGAATGAATGAATGAATGAATGAATGAATGAATGAATGAAACCTACATTTTGTGTTGTTCTGTTTTCAAATCTTTGATTTGCTGGGAATTTTTTTGTTTTTTTTTTAATTTTTGCATTAAAGATCTTGGACTTGGGATCCATTAGACTGGAGGAATTTGAGAGGATTTGAAAGAAAAAAAGCGTAGAACATTAAAAAAAATAAAATAAAAAGCAAATACTTGATTGGTCGAACGGAAGAGAGAAAGAAAGAAAGAGAGAGGGGTTGACATTTGATTTTCATTCTTTTTTTTTTAATCTCTCTTGTAATTTAAAACTCTAACCATGGACTTACGTTCCCCAATCTTCCCTTTTTCTTACACCTTACCTACTAAAGGAGGAAGTCTTGCTTGGTAAGTGAATGCTAACCGCAAGCTGTCAGGATATTAATTATTAGAGGTCACACAAAAATATTCTACCAGGGGGATACACACAGCCATCTATGTCTGCCTTCTTTCTCTAAAAAGGAAATTTTAATTTTTAATTGATTTGGTTTTCCTTATTTTGTTTTCCTCTCTCTCTCTCTCTCTTTCTCTCTCTCTCTCTCTCTCCCTCTCTCTTTCTCTTTCTCTCTCTCCTTCTCTTCCTCTTGTCTCTTTCTCTCTCTGTCTCGCTCTCTCTGTATTTAGTTATGATGTAAAAAAAAATTAACATCATTTGTGAGCTAGGTTTTCTTTATTTCCTTTCTAAAAAGTCATATTCTGTCCCAGAGGTTATCATCCAGGGGTGGGTTTCAAAAACTTTAGCACCTGGTTCTCTGGCCGGTTGCTGTTGGCGTGGCCTACTCGGCCTCCTGCACCACAGTGGGGGGACGTTTTCACCCTCCCCAAGCTCTGGAGGTTATCCTCAAGCCTCTGGGAGGGCAAAAATGGCCTCCTCCGGAGCCCGGAAACGGGCCTGTTTCTTTACTTCCAGTAGGCCCGTTTTTTGCCCTCCCCAGGCTCCAGAGCCTTTCTTCGAGCCTCCAGGAGGGCGAAAACAGCCTCCCCTGGGCTCTAGGGGCCCTATGGAGGCCAGAAACAGGCCCGTTTCCAAACTTCCGGGAGGCCCGTTTTTACCCATTCCTCCGAGACTTCATATTCAGCCCGGAACAGTGTGCAAACTTCACTGTGTTATTTTTCAGGGTGGTATTTCCAACTACCCTGTTTCCCCCCCCCCCCAAAATAAGACATCCCCTGATAATAAGCCCAATCGGGCTTTTGAGCGCATGGCAATAAGGCCAAGCACTTATTTCAGGGTTCGAAAAAAATATAAGACATGGTCTTATTTTCGGGGAAACACAGTAGGAGAGAAAGGACTATGAAGGTGGTACCACTCAGACATTCCAAGCCATGGACTGTTAACATTCTAAGACAGTGATGGCGAACCTTTTCAGCACTGAGTGCCCAAACCGGAACACATGTGCATGTACATGCATGTGCGCTTGCCAGAGTCCAGAAACCCAAAGACCAGCTAGCTGGCGCACACATTTTTTGGTTTTTTGGCTGTTTTTCAGGCCATTTTCAGGCTGTTTTTCGGGCCTTTTTCAGGTCGTTTTCCAGGCCATTTTTTGAGCATTTTTCAGGCTGTTTTCAGGTCATTTTTTGGCTGTTTTTGGCACAAAAAAATGGCCTGTTTTTTGCTGTTTTTCAGACCGTTTACAGGCCATT
The DNA here is from genome assembly GCF_029215685.1 of Pituophis catenifer annectens. Taxonomy (NCBI): domain Eukaryota; kingdom Metazoa; phylum Chordata; class Lepidosauria; order Squamata; family Colubridae; genus Pituophis; species Pituophis catenifer. The sequence goes on from NW_027256890.1 coordinate 12,356,421, forward strand.
TTTGGGGCCTTTTATGGGACTTTTTCAGGCCAGTTTTGGGGCCATTTTCAGGCCATTGTTTGGGCTGTTTTCAGGCCATTTTTCAGCTGTTTTCCGGGCTATTTTCAGGCCTATTTTCAGGCCGTTTTTGGGGGCATTTTGGGGGCGTTTTTCAGAAACCAGAAGAGCAACTGGTGACAGCACACATGCCGACAGAGAGGGCTCTGCATGCCACATCTGGCACACATGCCATAAGTTTGCCATCACGGTTCTAAGACAGAAATGATGTCATACACTTTCTCAGGAGGAATTTCGGAACTGGGATTTTCTTTGCTTTTCCTTGAAGACCTTTCACTTCTCATTCAAGAAGCTTCTTCAGTTCCCAGTTTCAGCTCTTCTTCAGAACTGAAGAAGCTTCTTGGATGAGAAAGCGAAAGGTCTTCAAGGAACAATGAAGAAATTCCAGTTGCCGTTTGGAAAAAGCATTTTTGGACCAACCATGACCTGGATGACTGAGAATCTCCATAGACATATGCTTTCTCATAGCGCCTTGGCTGCCCCACCCTGCAGTTGTCCCAAATCCCGTAAGATTTTGCAAGATCTGCCGAAGAGTAAACATGTCTCTGAAGAAAAAAAATCAGTACCATTAAGTAAACCTTAACTTAGCCTAGAGAGACATGATTTTCTTCCCATCAGCCCTTCAAGGTAGATGAGACTAGGAATCTAACTCTCTTCATGAGAATAAGGGAGGGTATTGTCTGTGATGTTTGAACAGCCCGGTGGCCTACACTTGCCTCTCACTCAGAAAGTTGAGAGTTCAATCCTAGGTGGCGACAGGTGTTTCTCTATCAGAATGAGCAATGAGAAAATTTCTGCTGTGAACTCCGCATAGGCATCAGGAAGGGCAACCGGCCAGGAAATGCTCAGCTCTATTCAGTTGCCCTGACCTCACCTTGGAGCAAGGGATTACAGGCTCATAAAAAGAAAGTTAGTTCCTGACCTGTCTACCTTGGAGGGCTGACAGAATATAGACCTGGCAAACTGGGCTACAGTTTAACCATGATTGATTCAAGCATTCAGACAATTGTTCAGTTTGAATAGAACAACAGAAACACACAAATTTGCCTGGATGGCGCCAGTAGGATTTTTGTACCATTTTGTCTAATTTCTACAACTTTTTTTTTTCCTGTGACAATCTATTTCTATTGCTTCTTTTTGTCTCTTTTGGTTTGTTTAAGGTTTTTCTTACATTTTCTTAACCTCCTTTGATTTCTACCTTATAAAAACATTATACAGAGACACTTTTCCGTCAACATGGACCGCATGCTATTAATATTCTTTGCATGATTTAAAAACTTTCCGATTATATCTGGGGGAGAGAGAAAAAAAAAGACAGCGACATATGCATTTCTTTCTTTTAGATAGATGTGATTTGAGTTCAAACTTTCTTTCTTTCTTTCTTTCTTTCTTTCTTTCTTTCTTTCTTTCTTTCTTTCTTTCTTTCTTTCCCTTCCTTCCTTCCTTCCTTCCTTCCTTCCTTTCTTTTTCTTCCTTCCTTCCTTCCTTCCTTTCTTCTTTCTTTCTTTCTTTCTTCTTTCTTTTTTCTTCCTTCCTTCCTTCCTTTCTTTCTGTTTCTTACCTTCTAACTTTCCTCCTTCTTTGCCTTAGATTACAGACAGAATCCTAATGGTAATTAAGAACAAAAACACCAGAATAACAAAAATAAAAAGGGTGAATCGGTCAAGCAAGTAAATAGAGCCCAACGTCTTACACACACCACCCAATTTTTGGGGGAGGATTTGTCTTTTCTTTTTGTGGGTCCGAGAATTAAATCCTGGCAAAACATGTCTCTTTTTGGTTACAGATCTCAAATTCCAGGTCTGCAACTGGCCTCTTTAAAAAAACAGCAGGCCAGTTGGGCAACCAAATCAAAGAGAACGGAGATGCTCACGAATACGATTCGGGCAATGCAACCTCTTCCCCTCCTTCCGTTCAGACCAGCACATCCAGGTCAAAAGGCAGCCAAGAAACCAAGGGTGAAGCCCCCGATGGCTTCGGCCAGGCCTTCTCTTCCGGGAAGGCCAGCAGTGTCAGCAGTCCCGATTCGGGGAATTCACTGCACAGCTACAGCTCCCAATCCAAAGGAGTGGTTTTAGAAGAGCCGAGTCCGTCTCCCCGGGATCTGTGCAAAGATCAAAAGTAAGTAATAGTTTTCTTCAGGAGGTGATAAGGATGTTAGCCGTTCAGTCATGTCCGACTCTTGGTGAGGGTCTATGACAGGCATGTCAAACTCAATTTCATTGAGGGCCCCATCAGGGTTGTGTTTGACCTCAGGGAGCCTGGGTGGGCATGGCCAGCTCGACGTCACTTGTGTCGGGGGCACCCGTGGTGCGCCCGAGCGCTCGGCCAGCGAAAACGGGCTCCTGAGCTCCGTTTTCAGCTGAAACGGCCTCCTGCAATCCTCTGCTAGCAAAAACGGAGCTCGGGAGGGCCGCCGGCAGCCCTCCCGAGCTCCATTTTCACTGGCAGAGGCACGGTGGACCAGTCCTTTGCTGTTTCCAGGGCAGCCCTGAGGGCCAGATCTAAGCATCCCGTGGGCCGGTGGTGAAACAGAATTGTTAAAAAAAGGATGCCAAAGGAGGGACAAAATGAAATGTGAATGACAAAACTTAAAATATTTTTTTGAATTTTATTTTAAATAATTAAATTAATGTATCCATGTACATGAAGAGAAAAACGAATCTTGTGAGTTTACCAGATGGATGGCATAGGGAAGAAAGCTGTTTCAGAATCTGGTAGTCCTGCTAGAGATACTTTGAAACCTCCTCCCGGAGGGGAGCAACAGAAACAGACAGAAAAGTGGGTGTGTGGGGTCGAAATGATGCTTCGAGCTCTAAGCACATAGCGCTTTTAAGCAATATCCTGAATAACAGGAAACAAGCTTCCTGTAATCTTCTCCACTGTCCTCACCACTCTCTGTAGGGACTTTCTATGTGAGGCGCTGCTGCCACCAAATAACACAGTGACACAATTTGTTAAAACACTCTCAAGTGTGTAAAAAGCGGCCAGGACAGAAGGAGAAAGGACAGAAGGAGAAAGATGTGCTCTCCTCAGAAAGGAGGTGGACTTTTCTGTTTTTGAAAGCTGTGTGTCTTGTAAAAGATGTACATCCTCACAGGTCTCCGGCCATCTAGAATCACTGTCCTTTCTGGAAAACCTTCTCTTTTCAGTGGAGAGCCTTGGCCGTCTCTTGAGCCTCTCGGAAAGAAGAAGGCCAACATTGTCTCGCCGACATTTTCCAGTTCTCCACTTCAGCCATGTCTTCGAAATGTATCTCCTTCTAGCAGGTCATCTCTGGAGTCTAGCCACTCTGTGGGACGCAGATCTTCACCAAGCCCGTCTTGTTGTTCATCAAAATCAAGGTGAATAATCTGCTGGGTAATTTGTTTATTTTATTTATTTGCACCCTGCGTTTCTTATTTTTACGAATAACTCGTGGCGGTGAACACATACCTACCTCCTCCAATTTTTCCCACCACAGCAACATTGGGACTAGAACTCGCCATCTCCTGGCGGTTGGCCCAAGGTCATCCAGTTGGCTTTCATGGCTGAGATGGGACTAGAACTCACAGTCTCCAGCTTTCTAGCTTAGTGCCTTAGCTACTAGACCAAACTACTCAAGGGAAGGATGCGGTGGATCAGTGGCTAAGATGCTGAGCTTGTTGATCGAAAGGCCGGCAGTTCAGTGGTTCGAATCCCTAGTGCCGTGTAATGGGGTGAGCTCCCGTTCCTTGTCCCAGCTTCTGCCAACCTAGCAGTTCGAAAGCAGGTAAAAAATGCCAGTAGAAAAAATAGGGACCACCTTTGGTGGGAAGGTAAGAGCGTTCCATGCGCCTTTGGCATTGAGTCATGCCGGCCACATTCCCCGGAGGGAATGGGGATTTTGCAGTATCCTTCCCCTGGAGTGGGGTGGGAACGGGGATTTTACAGTATCCTTCTCCTGGAGTGGGTTGGGAATGAGGATTTTGCAGTATCCTTCCCCTGGAGCGGGGAGGGAATGGGAATTTTGCAGTATCCTTCCCCTGGAGCGGGGAGGGAATGGAGATTTTGCAGTATCCTTCCCCTGGAGCGGGGAGGGAATGGGGATTTTGCAGTATCCTTCCCCTGGAGTGGGATGGGAATGGAGATTTTGCAGTATCCTTCCCCTGGAGCGGGGAGGGAATGGAGATTTTGCAGTATCCTTCCCCTGGAGTGGGATGGGAATGGAGATTTTGCAGTATCCTTCCCCTGGAGCGGGGAGGGAATGGAGATTTTGCAGTATCCTTCCCCTGGAGCGGGAAGGGAATGGGGATTTTGCAGTATCCTTCCCCTGGAGCGGGGAGGGAATGGGGATTTTGCAGTATCCTTCCCCTGGAGTGGGGTGGGAATGGAGATTTTGCAGTATCCTTCCCCTGCCATGCCCACCAAGCCACGCCCACCAAGCCACACCACGCCCACCAAGCCACGCCCACAGAACCGGTAGTAAAAAAAAAAATTGGATTTCACCACTGGAAAAAACATACCACCACCATCGTTGGCAGGGCCTGTCACTGTAGATAAACAGGGAGCAGCAAAGCCCTCCTTCCCTCACATGGGATGGATGATGTTATTAAGTCAGGTAATGAAATGCCTGCAAACAAACAAAACAACCAAGCTCAGAGGCTCGCAATTCAACCTGAGTTGTATTCATTTATTGCCTTCAATTGTAAAAATTCTTTCCAGAATTTCTTCCCCAGATGCAAAAACTGCTTACGTTCTAACCTCTCGCTGCTTTTGGGGTTGTCCCTATAAAATCAGAAGCGTTTCTTTTTCTCGGCCATCCACAAACGGCTAAACCTGTTGTGCACATCACAGTAAACCAGATTTGCCAAGAATTTTGAATAACCTGGCAGAAGCAAGCACGTTTATATAAGCATAATCCTACAAAAGGGCTTTTTAAGTCACAGTTTGGTGACCAAGAAGTAATGGTCTGATTTGCATATAATGTGGGTGGATTTGCATATCTACTAAACCAGAAGTAAACAAACCATGTAGCCATTTAATGCAATGTATGAATCTGCTTTCGGTCTCATCATTTTAGCTCATCAAACCAGGAAAGAAGGAAGGAAGGAAGGAAGGAAGGAAGGAAGGAAGGAAGGAAGGAAGGAAGGAAGAAGGAAAGGAGGGAGGGAGGGCTAAAAGAGGGAGGGAGGGAGGGAGGGAGGGAAGAAGAGCGGGAGGATGTAACTAAGGAAGGAAAGAAGGAAGGAAGGAAGGAAGGAAGGAAGGAAGGAAGGAAGGAAGGTATTCCATGGAGAGGAAGGAAGAAGGAAAGGAGGGAGGGAGGGAAGAAGAGAGGGAGGGTGTAATGCAGGAAGGAAGGAAGGTATTCCATGGAGAGGAAAGAAGAAAGAAAGGAGGGAGGGAGGGAAGAAGAGAGGGAGGGTGTAATGCAGGAAGGAAGGAAGGTATTCCATGGAGAGAAAGGAAGAAGGAAAGGAGGGAGGGAGGGCTAAAAGAGGGAGGGAGGGAGCGAAGAAGAGAGGGAGGGTGTAACACAGGAAGGAAGGAAGGAATTCCATGGAGAGGAAGGAAGGAAGGAAGGAAGGAAGGAAGGAAGGAAGGAAGGAAGGAAGGAAGGAAGGAAAGAAGGAAGGTATTCCATGGAGAGGAAGGAAGAAGGAAAGGAGGGAGGGAGGGAAGAAGAGAGGGAGGGTGTAATGCAGGAAGGAAGGAAGGAAGGAAGGTATTCCATGGAGAGAAAGGAAGAAGGAAAGGAGGGAGGGAGGGCTAAAAGAGGGAGGGAGGGAGCGAAGAAGAGAGGGAGGGTGTAACACAGGAAGGAAGGAAGGAATTCCATGGAGAGGAAGGAAGGAAGGAAGGAAGGGGGAAGGGAGGGAGGGGGGAGGGAGGGAAGGAAGGAAGGAAGGTATTCCATGGAGAGGAAGGAAGAAGGAAAGGCAGGAGGGAGGGCTAAGAGAGGAAGGGAGGGAGGGAGAGAGGGGAGAAGAGAGGGAGAGTGTAACGCAGGAAGAAAGGAAAGGACCAGTCTGGACCAGAAGCAAATCCCTGCTTTTCTCCATACTCTCTTAAACCCCTCTTCTCTTCTCAGACTCTCTTCCCGTTCTCCCAGTTACTCCCCTAAATCCTGCAAGAGAGCGACTGGAGGCAGGAATTCAAGATCCCGACGCAGCCCCAGCTATTCTCAATATAAGCCTGGCAGGTAGGTCTAAACATCCCTGACCCCCCCTCCCCCCACTGGAAATCCACCCAGTGCCCTGGGATCCACCTTGCAGATTTCAACCCTGGATTATTGTAAACTGAAGGGGAATCCCATTCAGAGGATGCCCTAAGCAAAAAGACTGTCTCGCGTAGCCACAAAACTCTGGGGCTCCATTGTGGTCGTAAATTGAGGATGACCTGTCATTCAGCCAAGTATACAAACCACATTTGTAGAGTTAGATCCTCACAATCTGGGTTCAGCAATCTTGCTTCCCGACCCCATCATCAAGACAGCGCCTAACCTTCCTGGAAATGTCTTTTCTCAGAGGTCGTGAACAAGATCACAGTTACGGCTCCAGTGGGAAGGAGTCCCACCGGCATCAGGGCCGCCACCGCCGCAAACAATGCTATTCCCCCATGAGGAAGCGTCGGAGAGATTCTCCCAGCCACTTGGAAGCCCGGCGGATAACCAGGTAAGGGGGGGGGTCTTTTGTCTCTATCCCTATGAGCCGCGGTGGCGCAGTGGTTAGAGCGCAGGACTGCAGGCTGCTTCTGCTGACTGCCGCTGCCTGCAATTTGGCAGTTCGAATCTCACCAGGCTCAAGGTTGACTCAGCCTTCCGTCCTTTAGAGGTGGTTAAAATGAGGACCCAGATTGTTAGGGGCAATAGGCTGATTCTGTAAACCGCTTAGAGAGGGCTGGGAAGCCCTGTGAAGCAGTCTATAAATCTAAATCTATTGTTATCTCTCTCTTTCTCTATCTATCTATCTATCTATCTATCTATCTATCTTTCATCTTTCTATCTACTGTTTACCTATCATCCATCCATCCATCCATCCATCCATCCATCCATCTATCTACTATCTACTACCTATTTTCCTTTTTTAAAAAATAGTTTTTATTGAACGTTTTCCAACTTTAAAAAACACAAATAAAAAAGGAAAAAAGAAAAAGAAAATACAAATACAAACAAGTAAAAAACACGAACAATACAACAGTGTAATATAATTTTACAGGAGGGAAGGAAATGGAAAATAGAAGGGAAGGGAAGGGAAGGGAAGGAAAGGAAAGGAAAAGAAAAGAAAAGAAAAGAAAAGAAAAGAAAAGAAAAGAAAAGAAAAGAAAAGAAGAGAAAAGAAAAGAAAAGAAAAAAAGAAAAAAGAAGGGAAGGGAAAGGAAAGGAAGGGAAGGAAAGGAAAGGAAAGGAAAAAGAAGAAAAGGAGGAAAGGAAAGGAAAAGAGGAAAGGAAAGAAAAAGAAAAGAAAAGAAAAGAAAAGAAAAGAAAAGAAGAAAAGAAAAGAAAAGAAAAGAAAAGAAAAAAGAAGGGAAGGGAAAGGAAAGGAAGGGAAGGAAAGGAAAGGAAAGGAAAAAGAAGAAAGGAAGGAAAGGAAAAGAGGAAAGGAAAGAAAAATAAAAGAAAGGAAAGAGAGACAAGGAAAGGAAAGGAAGAAGAAAGGGAGGAAAGAAAAAGAAAAAAGAAAGGAAAGCGAGGGAAGGGAAGGGAAGGAAAGGAAGGGAAGGGAAGGGAAGGAAAGGAAAGGAAAAAGAAGAAAAGGAGGAAAGGAAAGGAAAAGAGGAAAGGAAAGAAAAAGAAAAGAAAAAAGAAAGGAAAGAGAGAGAAGGAAAGGAAAGGAAGAAAGGGAGGAAAGAAAAAGAAAAAAGAAAGGAAAGGAAAGGAAAGGAAAGGAAAGGAAAGGAAAGGAAAGGAAAGGAAAGGAAAGGAAAGGAAAGGAAAGGAAAAGATAACCCATAAATCACAACTTAAATCTTTTCCCTTGTTTTCAGCAAAACCAAGACAGCAGGAACATCTGGGGTGTGTTGTGTTTCCTATTTGTAAAGAAAGGATAGAAAGGGAACAGTGGACCTAAATCTCATGCCTCTCTCCCCCTCCCTCTCGATTTTCCCTCTCCAGTGCCCGAAAGCGCCCCATCCCTTACTACAGACCGAGTCCTTCCTCCTCCTCCTCCTCTCCCGGCAGTTCGAGCGTTTACTCCTCAGGATACAGCTGTCTCGGTTACTCTCCAGCCCGGAGCCGCAGTTACTCCAGCGATAGGACCAGCTGCAGCCGGAGTTGGAGTAGTTACGCCAAGAGCAGCCGAAGCCGGAGTAGCGGAGGGAGAAGCCGTCCGCGAAGTAGTAGCCGAAGCAGCAGCAGCAGCAGCCACAGTTCTGCCTCGGTGGGCAGCTATGACAGTTTGCGGCGTTCGTAGCCGCCCTGCGTTGTGGATTGCAATCATCTGCCTCTACTCCAACCCACCCAAAGGGACAACCTTCTCCAGATGATCCTCCATCCATCAAGTTCTTGGAATCATGTAGCCTACCATGGCCCTGGGGTAGGGAGAACGTCTGAATGGAAGACCTCCCTCTCCAATGTCATGCGGTCGCCGTTGTAGACATTTTTCTGGCCCTCACTCTGCTTGTGGTTGCGTTTCCACCACACGCCGGCCTTCGGTTTGTGGAAAGGGACCCACCCAAAGGGACAATCTTCTCCAGATGATCCTCCATCCATCAAGTTCTTGGAATCATGTAGCCTATCATTGCCTGGGGTAGGGGCAAAGTCTGAAAGGAAGACCTCCCTTTCCAATGTCATGTGGTCCCCGTCTTCTGGCCCTCACTCTGGTTGTGGTTGAGTTTCCACCAAACACCGGCTCTCGGTCTGCGGCTTTGCTTCTTTTTGCGTCAACAGAACCTCTTTGGGTGGGGGTGGCATGGAACAATGTAGGGCCAAGCGAGAAATACGATTGATTTTTTTGGGGGTGGGGTGGCAAGCTCATTGGGTCAATGGAGGAGACCACCGAGAAGATGTCTCTGGTTCTTCTACAGAAATGGAAAGGTGGAAACCTCTCAACTTCTCCTTCATGCTAGGAAGGATGTCCTTCCGTACAAGCCCCAGAATGTCTGAGCCATACGGGATATATGTCATCCGTTCCCTTCCCACCTGCCTCCCACTGACTAGCTCTCTACAGGTAGTCCTCAACTTACAACACTTTGTTCAGTGACTGTTACGACGGTATTGGAAAAAAGTGACTTGCGACCATTTTTTCACACTTACAACCATTTGTGATCCAAATTCGGTTACTTGGCCACTGGTTCGTATTTATGACGGTTGCAGCATCCCGGGGTCATGTGATTCCCTTTTGCAACCTTCTGACAATAGGGAAGCCAGATTCCCTTAACAACCATGTCACTAAGTGAACAACTTGCAGAGTTTCCCTGAATGGTTGCGGGAAGAAAGGTCGTAAAACAGGGCAAAACTCACGTAACCACTGTCTCGCTTAGCGATGGATATTTGGACCCATTGGGGGTTGTAAGTCGAGGACTACCTATATTTCAAGACCAGAGGGCCAAATAAATACATACCTTACCACCTTCTCCCAACGAGTCAAGCCACCGAGGTCTAGCCCACCCACCCCAAAAGGAGGACCTTACTTAGAGGGGCTACTCCAGGGACACCTAACAATCCCTCTCTTTGCTCTGTCAATTCAGCTTTGTTTTCTCTTTCTTGCGTTATTTATTCATTATTTATTAGCTCGACCATTCTGTTGGAATGAGCGGAAAATGGTGGCACTGCCATTATCGATTTTTAATTTATTGCATTTTTGCTTTTTGTTTTAGTATTGTTATGTTGTTATCAGGGTTCCAAGGAACACCCTCAACGAAAGAAAACTCCGAGGCTTGAAGTTCTTCAAAGCTCCATTTTATTAAGAGATGTCATATTGGCACGTCTGGAAAAAAACCTAATCTGAAAGTTTCCAGGTTTTCCCCACCCAAAGGAAAGTCCAAGTCCCTGCCAATCACCCACCTGTCCATCATGTGGTCCAATCTCCAGCTGGAGATGCTTCCCAGCCACACCCCTCCAGGTGCAGGGCAAGATGGCCTTGACTTTCTGAGAAAGGAATGTTATTATATATCATCGGGATGCAGTGGTTCAGTTGCTAAGACACTGAGCTTGTCGATCAAAAGGTTCGGCAGTTCAGCGGTTCAAATCCCTAGTGCCGCGTAACGGGGTGAGCTCCCGTGACTTGTCCCGGCTTCTGCCAACCTAGCAGTTCGAAAGCAGGTAAAAAATGCAAGTAGAAAAATAGGGACCACCTATTCCGTGCGCCTTTGGCGTTGAGTCATGCCAGCCACAGGACCACGGAGACGTCTTCGGACGGCGCTGGCTCTTCAGCTTGGAAACGGAGATGAGCACCGCCCCCTAGAGTCGGGAACGGCTAGCACATATGCGTGAGGGGAACCTTTATCTATATCACCCATGCTCCACACAATTCCCCCCTCCCAGTTTCCCACAGTAATAAACCTGGCAGGCCTGAGGATCCAATGAAAAAGATGGCGTCCAAGCCTGACAGAAAGATTTGGGGGTTTGATTGGCTTGGAGACCCACAAGTTACATTTCAGCCTACCAATCTCTTCAGCTGCTTCGAGCAGCTGCTTCTCACCATCTAACACAAAGAAGAAAAACCCGGCTTAATGGTGGCGCCCGCTAAGCCAACTTCCAAACCTGGTTGGTTTTTTCTCCTCAAAGAAACAGACATGATGTCTCGGTGATCAGGGCTATTCTCCTCTTTGTTTTGTTCTGTTTTTGTTCTGTTCTGTTTTAAATAATTGGAGCCATAAAGCAGCTAAGAAGAAGAGATCGAATAAAATACGCCTACAGGTATTCCTTGATTTAACAACGTGAAAAAAAATGTCACTGAAAAAAGTGACTTCTTGTGACTGTTTTTTATCCTTACAACCATTACAGCATCCAGGGAGAGGAGTCAAACAGGGAATTAGTCCGCAATCATTACACCAGCAAGGTGTGATCCTCAATCAATCACTCGGAATAGAAGCCGGAAGGGACTTTGGAGGTCATCTTGTCCCTGCTCAAGCAGGAGACCCTAAACCATCACAGGTGGCACACGGAGCCATATCTGTGGGCACGTGAGCGTTGCCCTAGCTCAGCTCCAGCACACATGCGCGCGCCGGCCACCTGATTTTTGGCCCTTCCGGACCCACCAGAAGTCAGGAAATGGGCTGTTTACAGCCTCCAGAGGGCCTCCGTGCGGGTGGGGAAGGCAGTTTGCGTCCTCCCCAGGCTTCTAGAAAGCCTCTGGAGCCTGGGGAGGGCGAAAAAACGGGCCTACTGGGCCCACCGTGCCATCGCATGCCAAAAGCGGGGGGAGCGCAGAGGGGTCACGCACACAGGTGTGTGGGGGGGCGGGTCGCATTGAATTATGCGTGTGGGCATGCACGTGTGCAAACCCCCCCGTACTCCCCCCACTTTTGGCATGTGACGGCAAAAAGTTAGCCGTCACTGCCCTAAACCATTTCAGACAAGTGGTTGTCCAGTCTCTTCTTTAAAAACCTCCAGTATTGAGGCACCCCACAACTCCTTGTGGCAAGCTGTTCCACTGGTTAATTGTCCTCACTGTTGGGAAGTTTCTCCTTCATTCCCACTTGAATGCCATTGAACTACCTACATCTTTCTGGCTCTAGACTAGATAAGATACTTATCTAGATAAGATATTTACAGTATTTTACCTAGTCTGGCTCAGATTCAGACTACCAATCTAGAAATATTCCTACCACAATGGGAACCAGATTTTTCATTGCTAAACAAGGCAGTGGTTATATCGGAGTTGTGCCCAATTGTACAATCTTTTTTGTTACGATTCTTAAGCAACCTACTGCCGTTGTTCAGCGAATCATCTGGCCATTAGCAAACCTGCCTCCCCACCCCACCCCACCCCCATGCGTTGACTTTGCTTGGCGGAAGCCACCTGAGAAAGTCACGGAGGACTTGACAATCGTGGCAAGAAATGGAGCAAAACTCACTTAAACGAATCTTCCACTCAGCAACGTAAATTTTGGGCTCAACCTTGGCCATAAGTCGAGGACTACCTGTACTTTTTAAAAAGGAAAGGAGAAAGGGAAGGAGAAAGGAGAGGCAGGGAAGGAAAGGAAGAAGAAGAAAGTGAGGAAAGGAAAGGAAAAGAGAAAAGAAAAGGAAAAGGAAAAGGAGGGAAGTGAAGGAAAGGGAGAGAAGGAATGGAAGAAAGGGAGGAAAGAAAAAAGGAAAGGAAAGAGAGAAGGAAAGGAAAAGAAGAAAGGGAGGAAAGAAAAAGAAAAGGAAAAAGAAAGGAAGAAAATAGGAAAGGAAATGAAAAGAAAAGGAAGGGAAGGAAGAAGAAGAAAGTGAGGAAAGGAAAAGAGAAAAGAAAGGAAGGGAAGGGAAGGGAAGGAAAGAGAAGGAATGGAAGAAAGGGAGGAAAGAAAAAGAAAAAAGAAAGGAAAGGAAAGGGAGAGAAGGAAAGGAAAGGAAGAAGAAAGGGAGGAAAGAAAAAGGAAAGGAGAAAGAAAGGAAAGGAAAATAGGAAAGGAAAGGAAATGAAAAGAGAAAAGGAAGGGAAGGAAAGGAAAGGAAGAAGAAGAAAGTGAGGAAAGGAAAAGAAAAGAAAGGGAGGGAAGGGAAGGGAAGGAAAGAAGGAATGGAAGAAAGGGAGGAAAGGAAAAGGAGAGAAGAAAAGGAAAGGAAGAAGAAAGGGAGGAAAGAAAAAAGAGAAAGGAAAGGAAAGGAAACAGGCTCACCTTCCAGCACATTCTAGAAGCGTCTCATTGTTTGGCATACTGTACAATCCCACGATGAGTTCATTCATTTCAATGAATGAGCAAGGACTGAATGAGGGCAGCGACCGCACTTCCTGTTTTGCCTTCGTCCTTGGCAACCGAGCGGCTGGAAAACAAAGGTTTCCCCTGACTTTCCGATTTTAAATGCTACCTTGGATCTCTCTGTATTCTTTGATATTCCCACCGGAGTTCATGTAACACGTGCAAAGGAGCCAATTAAAAAAAAAAAAGAAACCAAAAAAGGAAAAGAAAAAGAAAACACACAACAACACCTGCAGTATTTCATTGCTGTGATGTGGTTTTCCCTTCCCAGAAATTCACAGGCCCAGATCTTTGCATAATCTGTCCGACCTGCAATAATTTGTGCTTCCCATGAGAATTCTGGGTTGGGTTTGTTCGACGATCCGCAAGTTGGTTTTTTTTGGTTTTCCACAATATTCTCAGTAGCCTTCTCCATCACCGAAAGTTGAAAGGTGTCCACCCTCTTTCTATCCTATGTTTATTTTTATCTTGTTTTTAGGGTACAGCGTACAATGTCAGAGAAATCTACACATACTAGACCAGGGGCGTCGAACTCAAGGCCCGTGGGCTGGATGTGGCCTACAGGGGTCCTTAGATCTGGCCCGCAGGGCTCCCCTGGAAACAGCAAAGGACCAGCCAGCGGTGCCTCTGCCAGCAAAAATGGAGCTTGGGACACTGGTTGGATTCAGCCGGTTCGAGAAAACCGGTTGTTAAATTGCTGGCTGGCTCTGCTCCTCCCCTCCCCTTCCAGCAGTCCCCACACACCCTGTCTTGGCTCCCAGGTAAATGCAGGGAGGCCTACTAGGCCCAAAACCAGGAACGGGGTGGAGGTGCCCAGAGGTGGATTTCAGCAGGTTCTGACCAATTCTGGAGAACCGGTAGCGGAAATTTTGAGTAGTTCGGAGAACCGGTAGTAAAAATTCTGACTGGCCCTGCCCACATCTATTCTCTGCCTCCCGAGTCCCAGCTGATCGGGAGGAAATGGGGATTTTGCAGTAACCTTCCCCTGGATTGGGGAGGGAACGGAGAATTTACAGTATCCTTTCCCTGCCACACCCATCAAGCCGGTAGTAAAACCGGAAGTAAAAAAATTTGAAACCCACCACTGGTGACACCCCCCCACCGCAGCCCATTTTTGCTCCCAGGGGGGTGCAGGAAGCCGAATGCTGCCTGTCACTTCCCCAGGTCACGCCCACCCTGGCCACACCCACCCAGCCAATCATTAGGGCAGAGAACCAGTTGTTAAATTATTTTAATCCCACCACTGGCTCGGGAGGGCCACCGGCGGCCCTCTCCAGCTCCGTTTTCACTGGCAGAGGGTTATAGGAAGCCGTTGCTTGGGAACCCGTTTTTGCTGGCAGAGCGTTCGGGCCACCACAGGCGCCCACAACACGAGTGACGTCGAGCTGACCATGCCCCCTCTGCCCCCCCTCCAAGGTCAAACACAACTCTGATGCGGCTCTCAATGAAATTGAGTTTGATACTCCTGTACTCAACACCCAATCCAATCCTGACCGCCTAGATTGCAAGTTCATTCTGTTCAGCGCGCTGTGGTTCCGGAAACCCTAACCTTAACCCTAATCCTTGCCAAGAAAACTGTAGGGATCGATACAGGATGTCACTTGGGGTCAATGTTGATTTGAAGGATCTTCAAAAAATACGTTCCTGCGAGATGAGACTCGCTAGTGTTCTAGTCGGAAACAGTCTCTTTTTTTCCCCTAGCTTCATTTTATGTCTTTTAAAAGTTCTTGGTGACAGAGAACTTAGCTGACCTCAGCTGCAGTGGTGGTATTCCGACAGTTCTATCTGGTTCGGGCGAATTGGTAGCAGCGACTGAGGGAGGCTCCACCCACTCGCCCGGATGTCATCATATCCCGTTTTTGACGCTCTGTGCATGCACGGAAGGCCCCGCGCTCACATTTGCGAACCGGTAGCAAAGTTAAGTGACTACCTGCCCCTGCTCGGCTGATTTTGGAAAAATTAAATGTTGTCAAATTCGGTTCGTTCTTGGATGAGAGTCATCAGAAAGTCCCAGGGCTGTAGATCAAGCCACCGAGGTCGAAAAACATCTTCAAGAATTGGCAGACCCTCCCGAAGGAATCCGATGAGGTCATCCGCGTAATCCATCAGACTCAAATTCTGCTCGAGCGAATCTTTATTTTTTAAAAGGGTCTAATGAAATGGATTTTTTGGGGAGAAATGGAGGCCAATGCAAAAGATATTAACTGGGACTCGGTATCCTTCCCTGCATTTCAAACAGTGGAATTTAAAAAAATAATAATAATAAAATAAAATAAAATTAAGGCACCTTTGAGATCTGCAGGCAGGCAGAAGAATCTGCATTCCAGTAAGCCGTTTAAGCTGCAAAGTAAAATTGGAGAGGAACAAATTTATTACGGCTTAATCCTAGATGGGTCCAGGTAGATATTGGTGGTGAGCATATCTGATTAACTCGAAAGGAATGAAATGGTCTGTGGAAAGTGTTGTGGGAAGCAGATGTTCCCATTTGAAATGTGTTATTATTTTCGTCAACGGGTAGCGCTCTGATTAAATACAATAAACCTAATTCTGAATAATTAATAGTTATAAGTTCCACGGAAGCTTACAGAAGTCTACTCAGAAAGGTGACAAGTGGCAGTGACTGGAGCTTTAATAAGATAAAAGAACAACAATTTTGGAGGGTAATAATAAAGGAAATAGGGGAGGGAGGGATAGGAGGGTAGGGGGAGGAAGGAAGGATGGAAAGAAAGGAAAAGGAAGAAAGGAAAGGAAGGGAGGGAAGGAAGGAGGAAGGAAGGGAGAGGGAGGGAGGGAAAGGGAGAAAGGAAGGAAAGCAGGGAGGATAGAAGGGAGGGAGGAGGAGAGAGAGGGAAGGAGGGAGAAAGAAAGGGAGGGAGGACGGAAGAATGGAAAGAAGAAAGGAAAAGGAAGAAAGGAAGGGAGGGAGGGAAGGAGGGAAGGAGGAAGGAAGGGAGAGAGGGAGGGAGGGAAAGGGAGGAAGGGAGGAAGGGAGGAAGGAAGAAAAACAGGGAGGATGGAAGGGAGGGAGGGGAAGAGAGAGGGAAGGAGGGAGAAAGGGAGGGAGGAAGGAAGGAAGGAGGAAGGAAAGAAAGAAAGGAAGGGGGAGAGAGAGGGAGGGAGGGGGAGGAGAGGGGGAGGAAGGAAGGATTAAGAGATAGAAAGAAAAATTGAAAGAGATAAAGAAAAATATAAGAGGGAGGGAGGAAGGAAGGAAGGAAGGAAAGAAGGAAGGAAGGAAGGAAATCTCTGAAGACATACAAGCCATTGATTTTGATCCATACCAATTCTTTTGTGTCGGAAGTACACAAAAGGATTTGCCAGGTGATACCACCACCATCGCACGAGGCACATCCAGTTGGGGGTACCTTCCATGTCCCTGTGAAGTTGCCCACCAAAGTATTAGCCTTTAATCCACTTGTGGTTGCCTTGCATTCAAACTGCTGAGTCAGCAAAAGCTGGAGCATGTGACGGGAACTCACCCAGCCCCACAGCAGCAACGGGGTCTCGAACACGAGATTGTCAATCGTCAGCCCAGCATGTTCTAACCTTGTGAGCCGCTGCGAGCCCCCTCGTTTTTGATCCATTAACGCTAGGGATTTTTTGCCTCTTCGTAGAACAGACTAATCGGAGAAGGAAGTCCGCAGTTGAGAAAGAAAGGGAAACTTTTAAGGATCCAATGCTTCCCTTCGCTCTATCCAAAAGTAACCGTCAAGCACTGGATGAGATATCCGAAGAGGGAGAAAGGTTTACTCTTCGCACTATATGGATCCCAATTCACATAATTCCTAGCAATAGACGTGTTTATTATTTGATAGGACTCCACAGTTCTTCTCCTCCTCCTCCTCCTCCTCCTCCTCCTAGCACTGATAACAATAACAGAGTTGGAATGGACCTCGGACCTAGTGCACTGCTCACGCAGGAAACCTATCCTAGAGATTCGAACCGCCGAACAGCCGACCTTTCTGATCGACAAGCTCAGCGCCTTAGCCACTGAGCCACCTAGCCAGGCTATTTACTTATTTATTTATTTTATTTATTTTATTTTATTTTTATATGCCGCCCTTCTCCGGAGACTCAGGGCGGCTTACAATGCGTTAAGCAATGGCCTTCATCCTTTTTGTATATTTTATACAAAGTCAGCTTATTGCCCCCCACAAACCGGGTCCTCGTTTTACCCACCTTAGAAAGGATGGGAGGCTGAGTCGACCTTGAGCCCGGGGAGAATTGAACTCGCAGTAATTGCAGGCAGCTGGATGTTAAATGCTGCCTTAGTAGGAGGCATTAGCCTCCTACGCCACTCAAGCTCCTTGATGAGGATGAGGATGTTACCGAGTTGGGTAATGAAACATCTGCAAGAAAATAACCCAGCTCAGAGATCTGCAAGGATCCATGGATTTTAAATTGATAAATTTTAAACTATGGGCCAAATTTAATTATTTTAAATCTATTTTTAATCGTACTTTATGTATAAATGCTTTTATTTGGGCTGTTCACCGCCCTGAGTCCGAAAGGAGAAGGGCGGTATAGAAATTCGAATAATAAATAAATAAATAAATAAATAAATAAATAAATAAATAAATAAATAAATAAACAAATAAATAAATCCCACAGTCCTCTTTCGTTTATCCCATTTCTTCTCCTCTACTCCACAAACCCTACTCCCTTCTAACACTGATGACATTCTCTAGTTGGGTCGTGAAACGTCTGAAAAGAAAATAACCCAGCTCAGCGACCTCCAAGGACCCCACAGTCCTCCTCCTTCTCCCCCTTTTCTTCTCCCCCTCCATTCTGCAAACCCCACTCCCTTCTAACACTTTCTTGCACGTCTGCAAGAAAATAACCCATTTCAGAGACCTCCAAGGACCCCACACAGTCTTCTCCTCCTCTCCACAAACCCCACTCCCTTCCAGCACTGATGACGTTCCCTAGTTGGGTCATGAAACATCTGCAACACACCACCAAACTCGGAGACCCTTTCTCGAGACCCCCGAGCTACAAATATAATCTCCTTTTGGAGACACGACTCGGAAAGAAAACCAGCCTTGCGTTGGGAAAGATCTGGGACCGAGAAGGGAGGCAGGCAGGCAGGCAGGCAGGCAAATTAACACACCTCCATTTTGCTCTTCTCTCTTCTTTTTTTTTCTTCCCCCCCCCCCCCCCGCCCTGCAGTCTATTGCTTTCAGCTGCTCCTGCAAAGGAAACAGGTTGTGGGGCTGGGGTGGAGTGAGATTTCCCAGGCTTTGGAACATCAGGCTCCTCATCACTCCTGTGGTGATTGGAACCGCAGATTTCGCCTGGTCCAAAGCTGGCTTGTCGCCAGACCGGGGTTTTTTTGTTTTTTTTTTAATTTTGATTTATATGCCGCCCTTCTCCGAAGACTCAGGGCGGCTTACAATGCGCTAAGCAACAGCCTTCATCCTTTTGTATATTTATACAAAGTCAGCTTATTGCCCCCACAAACTGGGTCCTCATTTCACCTACCGTAGAAAGGATGGAAGGCTGAGTCAACCTTGAGCCTTGGCGAGATTCGAACCCTGCGGTAATTGCAGGCAGCTGGTCTTAATAACCAGCTTAATAACAGGGTGCCTTAAACCCCTGTACTACCAAGGCTTTTCAGAGTTGGCAAAGAAAGCCAAGTCCCTCCTAAAGTCCTTAAGACAGTCAGCTGGCTGGGTGCCCAGCTCCACCTTTGTCCGCAGAGAACATTGCTTGCAGTGACTGTCTGCCTAAGGAAGCCGAGGAGGAGGAGGAGAGGAGGAGGAGGAGGCTGCAAATAGTTCTTGTTTTGGTTGTAAAAAAACCCTCCTTTCTCTCGCCTGACTCAATGCTTCCATCGCCCTTCTTAAGAACCGTTTGAAAACCCTTGTTCGTCTTTTTCTTGGAGCTGCCTTGGCTGTCAAACACATTGTGGGTAAGAGCATGGCAACCTTGCACGCACCGCCTCCCCAGAAGGCACGAAAGGGAGAAGGGGGGGGATATTATGTGGGGGGGGGGCTCGGGGGGGAATGGACAGGCTGACCTCTGCAGCTGGGGTGGGGTCTGGTGCGGGTGGAGGGTTGAACCATAACTTTTCACAGACGGAGTTCGTTCACGGCCTCTTGGAGTTTGCATTCCTAAAACAGAAGCCAGGAACTGGGACAGCTCCTTTCGTCTGAAAGGGGGTCTCTAGGGGATCTCTTGCCGGAGCAGGGCAGGGGTTGGACTAGAAGACCTCCAAGGTCCCTTCGGACTCTTGCTCTTCTCCTTGGTTCAAGGAGAATTATCCAGCCCGCCGAGAATGGAGTTTGCTTTGGCGAGGAGTTTGGAGTTTGGAGTTTGCTTTTGCGTGCACTCGAAATGAGTAGAGGGGGGGTCTCCGTTTGGAGGACCGGAGCCCGAAGGAACCTCTTTGGGTCACACCCCTTGCAAAAAGGCCAAGAGTAGCAATGGCCTGTTGTATCTCCAGGTCTGGAGTAAACGTCCTTCGGCCTCAAAGATGAGTTGGCAGAAGGAAGAAGTAGTTCCGTGACTCAGCATTTCAGCTTGGGACTATAAACAGCATCGTTTAATGCAGAAGTCTTCAAACTTGGCAGCTTGGGGATTTCAACTCCCAGAATTCTCCAGCCAGCATGTTCATAGTTATGACCTTTGCAGTGATCAAAATTCAGAGGCTTGAGGACTGGTTCGTATTTATGACGGTTGCAGTGTCCTGGGGTCAGGTGATCCACTCTTGCGAACTTCGAACAAGCAAAGTCCAGGGGGAAGCCGGATTCACTTAACAACCGGGTGACTAATTTAACAACCGCTGAATCATTGTTACGAACTAGAGTCATTCACTTAACAACGGAGGCAAGAAAGGTCGTAACATGGGGCAAAACTCGCTTAACAAATGTCTCACTTAGCAACAGCAACGTCGGGCTCAATTGTGTTCGTAAGCCGAGGTAACTACCTGTATGCAGTTCTCCTCTACGTCAGTTCTGTAATTTGGAAAGTTTAGTTTATTATTTTACATTTTATATTGTTTTATTTTATATTTTTATTTTTATCTTTCTATTTTAGTTTAGTTTAGTTTAATTATTTTATTATTTTATGTTTTATCTTGTTTTAATTTATTGTATATGTTTATTTTTGTCTTTCTATTTTTGTCTTTCTATTTTAGTTTAGTATAGTTTAATTATTTTAGTTTAGTTTAGTTTAGTTTAGTTTAGTTTAGTTTAGTTTAGTTTAGTTTAGTTTAGTTTAGTTTAGTTTAGTTTAGTTTAGTTTAGTTTAGTTTAGCAGTGTGCCCATTGCTTTATGGAACAAATCCATGTCTGGGCTGAACTCAACGGAGACATTAACTTGAAGAACAAAACGTAATGGGCGCTTTTTAATTGATTTAATTTAATTAATGGATTTCCACCAGAGGAAGGTTCCACTTGCAAAAAGGCACATTCAAACGAGATACTGTTGGCTTGCAAGAGAGGCAGACGGGAGCCTTCAGAAACCAGATGCAATCCTCATGTTTAAACCCATTGTTTAGGGAGCTTCAAAGCTTTGTCTGTTGCCTGCCCCTCCCAATTCAAACAGGATATTCACCGTAAGGGATTTCCACACACCCCTTCCCTTAATGTTGACTTGCCTTCTGAAAATTCATCCCTTCAGTAATTCCAGGAGTATGTCTCATTACCATTCGGCGGAACATCTGCGCCAACAAACACTTGGCATCCGTGCTTAAGAATACTTAGGGCTCTGCACGCTTCAGGATGTGACCGAAGGAAAGCAATGGATCACCATGAATAATTAGTGGAACGGCTTCTCTCCCGAAGTTGAAGCATGCTCCATCCCTGGAGAGATTGGACAGACATTTCTCCGGAATGGTGTAGGGCAATGATGGTGAACCTTTTTGCCGTCGTGTGCCAAAAGTGGGGGGGGGGAGGCTCGCACATGCACGTGCCCACACTCATGATGCAATGCCCCCCGTGTGCCATGCCCCCTGGGCATGCACGCACAACCCCCCCATGCTGCCCCCGCCTCCTGCACATGTGCGCGCAACCCCCCCCATGGCCCATTTTGGGCCTAGTAGGCCTCCCTGAAGCCTCCTGGGACCAAAAAGGGGCCATGGGGGGGGGCGCCACAACCCCCCGCCCCACGGCCTGTTTTTGGTCGCAGGAGACTTCAGGGAGGCCTGCTCTCAGGGGTAAAATCCAGCAGGTTCTGACAGGTTCTGGCGAACCGGTAGCGGAAATTTTGAGTAGTTCGGATGACCAGCAAAAACTGGTCCCAGAGTGGGGAGGGAATGGAGATTTTGTAGTATCCTTCCCCCAGGATTGGGGAGGGAATGGGGATTTTGCAGTAGCCTTCCCCTGCCACGCCCACCAAGCCACGCCCACAGAACCGGTAGGGAAATGGTTCTAATGGTTGCTAGCTTTGAATGAGGGCCCCAGGCCAAGATGCTTTGACTTCAGGAGGTCTGTGCATCTTGTTGCTTATATGTAGGTCTTTGGTTATTCGGGTTTTCTCCCGCGTAAAATTAGAGGTGTCTTGGCAACGTTTCGACGAAGTCTCATTCGTCGAAACGTTGCCAAGACACCTCTAATTTCACGCGGGAGAAAACCCGAATAACCAAAGACCTACATACAAACACCTGCGAAAACCTCAGAAAATATATATATATTCCTTCCTAAGCCTCAATCCCTTGAGGGAAGCAGAGATCAAAGGGCCCACACCCCTGTATTCTTAGCAAATTGCTTGCATGCTCTTCTCATCTATTTGCCAGGTACACAGTAATTAATATCTGGTTGGCCAGTCCTTTGCTTTTAGCCAGTTCCACAATCCTCGTAGAAACTTCCCAGCGTGCTCTTCCCAAGCATCTTCTCGCGAATGAAACTGAGGCTGTTGCAATATGAAGAAGGCGTGTCGTTCTTACCTGTGTGGACGAGCTGTAATTGCCTTGAAGCGGTGTGGGAGGGGACGGAATAGGTGAAGGTAAAGGTAAAGGTTCCCCTCGCACATCTGTGCCAGTCGTTCCCGACTCTAGGGGGCGGTGCTCATCTCTGTTTCAATGCCGAAGAGCCAGCGCTGTCCGAAGACGTCTCCGTGGTCATGTGGCCGGCATGACTCAATGCCAAAGGCCCACGGAACACTGTTCCCTTCCTGCCAAAGGTGGTCCCTATTTTTCTACTTGCATTTTTCGAACTGCTAGGTTGGCAGAAGCTGGGACAAGTCACGGGAGCTCACACCGTTACGCGGCACTCAGGATTCGAACCGCCGAACTGCAGACCTTTCGATCAACAAGCTCAGTGTCTTAGCCACTGAACCACCGCATCCCTGATGGGAAGGGAATAACCCCCCCAAAATAATTTAGGATGGAATAGAACATCTGGAAGATGGATGAGATACGTTGCGTTCCTTGAGTAGGGCAATTGATTAGTGGGGGGTACGACGAGGACCAGAATTGTGGGGTCCTTGGTATTCTCTGAGCTGGTCGTTTTCTTGCAGACGTTTCATGACCCAACTAGGTAACATCATCAGTGTTGGAAGGGAGTGGGGCTTGCAGGGAGGAGGAGGAGGAGGACTGTGGGGGTCCTTGGTGCTCTCTGACCTTCGTTGTTTTCTTGAAGATGTTTCATTACCCAACTAGGTAACATTATCAGTGCTGGAAGGGAGTGGGGTTTGTGGAGACGAGGAGGAGGAGGAGGAGGAGGAGGAGGAGGAGGAGGAGGAGGAGGAGGAGGAGGAGGAGGAGGAGAGGAAGAGGAGGAAGAAGGAGAAAGAGAAAGAAGGAGCGGAAAGAGGAGGGGGAAGAAGGAGAAGGAGGAAAAGAAAGTAGGAGAGGAGAAAGGGAAAGAGAAAGAAAGAGAAGGAGAAGGGAAAGAAGAAGAAGAAGAGGAAGAGGAAGAGGAAGAAGAAGAAGAGGAGGAAGAGGGAGAAGGAGGAGGAGGAAGAAGAAGAAGAGGAGGAGGAGGAGGAGGAGGAGGAAGGAGAAGGAGGAGAAGAAGAAGAAGGAGAAGGAGCAGGGAGAAGGAGGAGGAGGAGGAGGAGGAGGAGGAGGAGGAGGAGACAATGACTTTGGGACACTGCAACCACCATAAATATGAGTCAGTTGCCAAGCGTCCAAATTTTGATCACATGACCATGGGGATGCTGAGACGGTCATAAGTGTGAAAAACAGTCATAAGTCACTTTTTATACAGTCGCCGTAACTGTGAACGGTCATTATAAATGAACAGTTGGAAGACCAGGCCTACCTGTAGTCTCCCATCAAGGTGATTCCTGTACCGAGGACTTCTTCATCTTTTTTTTAAAAAAATTGATTTATATGCCGCCCTTCTCCGGAGACTCAGGGCGGCTTACAACGCGTTAAGCAGTAGCCTTCATCCTTTTGTATATTTATACAAAGTCAGCTTATTGCCCCCACAAACTGGGTCCTCATTTCACCTACCTTAGAAAGGATGGAAGGCTGAGTCAATCTTGAGCCTTGGCGAGATTCGAACCTGCAGTAATTGCAGGCAGCTGTTCTTAATAACAGGGTGCCTTAGACCACTGTACTACCAAGGCTCCTTTTGAATCCCTGGGGTTGCATTTTCACAACTTTAGAACCGTGTTTTCAAACTCTTCCGTAGAATTGGGAAGGTGAGGCTCCAAAGAATAATTATCTCCATTGTGATCTCTGGTGGATTTAATATCTGGCCGCCAAGGTAGGTCGGTGCTTAAATCTTTTTCGGTGGAATTGATTGGACCGGGAGCAGCATTCCAGCTCCTCTTCTTATCTTCTACATCAGCTTATCTTATAGCAGGGCTTTTCAGGGCTTTTAGCTATTTATGATCCACCCTTTGCCAAAGTTTGCAAGCAAAATACCTCCTTGGTGCAGAGTTGGTGGCCCTCCTAAGGGGCGGGAATAACAATTGATTGCTTTGCAAGGGGGAGGATACTATAAAATCTCCATTCCCTCCCCAATCCAGGGGAAGGTTACTGCAAAATCCCCATTTCCTCTGGATCAGCTGGGACTCGGGAGGCAGAGAATAGATGGGGGGCGGGGCCAGTCAGAATTTTTACTACCGGTTCTCTGAACTACTCAAAATTTCCGCTACCGGTTCTCCAGAACTGGTCAGAACCTGCTGAAACTCACCTCCTATCTATCTATCTATCTATCTATCTATCTATCTATCTATCTATCTATCTATCTATCTATCTGTCTGTCTGTCTGTCTATTTATCTATCTATCTATCTATCTATCTATCTATCTATCTATCTATCTATCATCTGTCTATCATCTATCTATCTATCTATCTATCATCTGTCTATCATCTATCTATCTATCTATCATCTATCTATCTATCATCTATCTATCTATCTATCTATCTATCTATCTGTCTGTCTATCTATCATCTGTCTATCATCTATCATCTATCTATCTATCATCTATCTATCTATCATCTATCTATCATCTATCTATCATCTATCTATCTATCATCTGTCTATCATCTATCTATCTATCTATCATCTATCTATCTATCTATCATCTATCATCTATCTATCATCTATCTATCTATCATCTGTCTATCATCTATCTATCATCTATCTATCTATCTATCTATCTATCTATCTATCTATCTATCTATCTATCTATCATGTCATCTATTATCCATCTGTATTTAGAGAAAGATATGATGTTCTCTCTAAAAGGCGCTTCGAACAATTGTAACTTCAAACGGTTGCCAAGTGAACCCTTGTAAGTCGAGGACTACCCATACTGTACACCATCCAAAAGCTTTGCATTTCTTGTGCCTGCAGATATGATGATCGCGACGGTTCCTTTTCTGGGCCCTATCCTTAAGCAGAGGTTAAGGGCATCTGGTCCTTGGCATCTTGCTTTTGATGAGATGGGCTTTTTAAAAATAAAATAAAAATCAATTTCAGAGGATGCAATCTGGCCGATTAGACCCCCCCCAAAAAAAAACCCCTCGGAAAGCAGCTGCAGCACTCCACTTAATAGCCGTTCTTTGCAAATGCAATTCACGGAAATATCCAGAAACACAAAGGGCCCTTCAGACATCTGCCTGGTTTATCTGTTTTTGTTTTTATGGTCCGTTTCAATCGATCAGTGTAGAGGTGTGGAAGGGACCTTGGAGGTTTACAGATTTACAGATTAACAGAGTTGGAAGGGAAATGGGCAGGATCTTCTCAACCCCACCACCCACCCACCCACCCACCTACCCACCCATCCACCCCACCCCCTCACTTCGCCTAAATTCAATTCAACGTACGTTAAACCAAAATTAGATTACTAGCCCTACTTTGGAGGCCATCGATGGTGGATTTAACTCACGTCTTCCCAAATGCAATCGGCACCCCCATTCCTAGACCGAACCCCGGATTTGCCCAACGAGAATTTTTACGGCTTCTGTTTTGGGAATTTTAAAGAGGAGGGGGTGTTCTTGTTGGGTGGGGGGCGTTGCTTTGCTCTCAATTTAATTTAATTTAATTTAATTTAATATCGCATTTCTATGTCGCCCAACTCCCAAGGCAAAGTCCAAGCGGTTAGAAGAATCGAGCACAAAGAGACAGGCCTAAAACCCCAAGTTAATAATAGGCTGCTTGCTCAGCTCACACTGTCAAAAAAAAAAAAAAAAGGAGGGAGGGAGGGAAGGAAGGAGGGAAAGAGGGAGGGATGAAAAAAAAAAAAACGAGAACCAAGCCAAGCCAGTCTAAACTTGGAATTCCATTTAGCAAAGCAGTCGATCCCTTTGGGGATGAGGTCAGCTCGCTTCAGGCTCTCCAAAAATACAACCAGCTGGGCGTGTTACAACACCCTCCTCCTCCTCCTACCCCCCACCCCTTCTGCCAATCAACCCACCCACCCCACCCCCCAGCACTGGAGCCTTGCCTATAAATAGGTGGGGGGCAGAGTTTGGAAGTTTAGCGAAGTTTCTCGACTGGTACAAGCCGGTTTATTTAAGCTTCTGGTCTGGCACAGAGTGGCACTCGGGGTGGTTTCAATCGAGAGAAAAAGGGAATCCTGGTGCTTTTTTTATTCTTTTTTTTTTCGATTTGGAGAGGGGTTGATTCTTGAAACACAAAGGTGCTTTTTT